>NC_092227.1:34992319-35007123 GCF_036320965.1 Panulirus ornatus | reverse complement strand
TCACTACATCTCTTTCTCACATCACCATTACTTGTTATCACCTCCCCATTTGCGCCCTTCACTGAAGTTGCCATTTGCTCCCTTGACTTACGCACTTTATTTACCTCCTTCCAGAACATCTTTTTATTCTCCCTAAAATTTAATGATACTCTCTCACCCCAACTCTCATTTGCCCTCTTTTTTACCTCTTGCACCTTTCTCTTGACCTCCTGTCTCTTTCTTTTATACATCTCCCACTCAATTGCATTTTCTTCCCTGCAAAAATCGTAGAAATGCCTCTCTCTTCTCTTTCACTAATAATCTTACTTCTTCATCCCACCACTCACCACCCTTTCTAATCAACCCACCTCCCACTCTTTTCATGCCACAAGCATCTTTTGCGCAATTCATCACTGATTCTCTAAATACATCCTATCCCTCTCCCACTCCCCTTACTTCCATTGTTCTCACCTTTTTCCATTCTGTACTCAGCCATTCCAGGTACTTCCTCACACAAGTCTCCTTCCCGAGCTCACTTACTCTCACCACCCTCTTCACCCTAACATTCACTCTTCTTTTCTGAAAACCCATACAAATCTTCATCTTAGCCTCCACAAGATAATGATCAGACATCCCTCCAGTTGCACCTCTCAGCGCATTAACATCCAAAAGTCTTTCTTTCGCGCACCTGTCAATTAACACGTAATCCAATTTATATATATATATATATATATATATATATATATATATATATATATATATATATATATATATATATATATTTGTATATTTTTTTTTTATTTATTTATTTTGCTTTGTCGCTGTCTCCCGCGTTTGCGAGGTAGCTCAAGGAAACAGACGAAAGAAAAGGCCCAACTCACCCCATACACATGTATATACATACACGTCCACATATGCAAATAAACATACCTATACATCTCAATGTACACATATATATACACACACAGACACATACACATGTACCCATGCACACAATTCACACTGTCTGCCTTTATTCATTCCCATCGCCACCTCACCACCCATGGAATACCATCCCCTCCCACCTCATGTGTGCGAGGTATCGCTAGGAAAAGACAACAAAGGCCCCATTCGTTCACACTCAGTCTCTAGCTGTCATGCAGTAATGCCCGAAACCACAGCTCCCTTTCCATATCCAGGCCCCACACACTTTCCATGGTTTACCCCAGACACTTCACATGCCCTGGTTCAATCCACTGACAGCAGGTCAACCCCGGTATACCACATCATTCCAATTCACTCTATTCCTTGCGCGCCTTTCACCCTCCTGCATGTTCAGGCCCCGATCACTCAAAATCTTTTTCACTCCATCTTTCCACCTCCAATTTGGTCTCCCACTTCTCATCGTTCCCTCCACCTCAGACACATATATCCTCTTGGTCAATCTTTCCTCACTCATTCTCTCCATGTGCCCAAACCATTTCAAATCACCCTCTTCTGCTCTCTCAACCACACTCTTTTTATTTCCACACATCTCTCTTACCCTTACATTACTTACTCGATCAAACCACATTACACCACATATTGTCCTCAAACATCTCATTTCCAGCACATCCCCCCTCCTGCGCGCAACTCTATCCATAGCCAACGCCTCGCAACCATACAACATTGTTGGAACAACTATTCCTTCAAACATACCCATTTTTGCTTTCCGAGATAGTGTTCTCGACTTCCAAACATTCTTCAAGGCTCCCAGAATTTTCGCCCCCTCCCCCACCCTATTATTCACTTACGCTTCCATGGTTCCCTCCGCTGCCAGATCTACTCCCAGATATCTAAAACACTTTACTTCCTCCAGTTTTTCTCCATTCAAACTTACCTCCCAATTGACTTGACCCTCAACCCTACTGTACCTAATAACCTTGCTCTTATTGCCATTTACTCTTAACTTTCTTCTTTCACACACTTTACCAAACTCAGTCACCAGCTTCTGCATTTTCTTACATGAATCAGCCACCAGCGGTGTATCATCAGCGAACAACAACTGACTCACTTCCCAAGCTCTCTCATCCACAACAGACTGCATACTTGCCCCTCTTTGCAAAACTCTTGCATTCACCTCGCTAACAACCCCATCCATAAACAAATTAAACAACCATGGAGACATCACGCACCCCTGACGCAAACATACATTCACTGAGAACCAATCACTTTCCTCTCTTCCTAACCGTACACATGCCTTACATCCTCGATAAAAACTTTTCACTGCTTCTAACAACTTGCCTCCTACCCCATATATTCTCAAAACCTTCCACAGAGCATCTCTATCAAGTCTATCATATGCCTTCTCCTGATCCATAAATGCTACATACAAATCCATTTGTTTTTCTAAGTATTTCTCACATACATTCTTCAAAGCAAACACCTGATCCACACATCCTCTAACACTTCTGAAACCACTCCGCTCTTCCCCAATCTGATGCTCTGTACATGCCTTCACCCTCTCAATCAATACCCTCCCATATAATTTACCAGGAATACTCAACAAACTTATACATCTTTATTTTGAGCACTCACTCTTATCCCCTTTGCCTTTGTACAATGGCACTATGGAAGCATTCCGCCAGTCTTCAGGCACCTCACCATGAATCATACATACATTTAATAACCTTACCAACCAGTCAACAATACAGTCACCCCCTTTTTTTAATAAATTCCACTGCAATACCATCCAAACCTGCTGCCATGGCGGCTTTCATCTTTTGTAAAGCTTTTACCACCTCTTCTCTATTTACCAAATCATTTCCCCTAACCCTCTCACTTAGCTCATCACCTCGACCAAAACACCCTATATCTGCCACTCTATCATCAAACACATTCAACAAACCTTAAAATATATATATATATATATATATATATATATATATATATATATATATATATATATATATATATATATATATATATATATATATATATATATATACATATATATATATATGTGTGTGTGTGTATGTGTGTGTGTGTGAATATATGGTGATATGAGAGAGAGATGGAGTGAGTATTTTGAAGGTTTGTTGAATGTGCTAGATGATAGAGTGGACAGGAATAGGGTGTGTTCGTCGAGGTGGTGTGCGAAGTGAGAGGGTCATGGAGAATGATTTGGTAAACAGAGAAGAGGTAGTGAAAGCAGAATTCTGATACTTATCATATGACAACTTTTCATTACCGATGAAGTCGCTTATGAGAGTTCCCTTATTGAAATATCTAGCAGGAGTGAGTGGATGAAATATGTGGATGTTTACTACTGATGATCAGAAAACGAAGAAAATCTAGAAATGACGCTTGTTATGTGAGAGTTGTGGATGACGCAGGGAAAAGGTAATAAATTCGGACAAGTTTAGCACAATGAGCATATGATTGAACTGCACGAAGGTAAATGAATAGATAAGAATGAGAGAAGAATATATGATGATTGGATGATAAAGTAGGTCGTAGATGAGAAGTGAAAGAGACAGCGAGAAAGACTGGGGCCATGTCTGTGCGAAACAAGTGAAAATAGTATTCAAGAGCCTACACTAAGTAGGTCCATTTAAGCCAGGCTTATAATGAAGAACACAACATTTTTGCTGTCAGGTAAGCGTTCTGAATGTGCTGGAATACTACAGGTTCAGGTGACAGACAGGCCATTGAGAGTGCGTGGCTGTCAGCATCTTACGTACGACCATTTTATCACTGGGTGATGTAAATACTAAGGTTGTCAAATATCAGAGTAAGGATAGCTTCATGAATGGATGGGATACAAGAGGAAAGGATGGAGATGGAATAAGTACTTGTACAGTAACTTTCACTTCTGCTTCCTGTAAAAAGTTTAATTACATACTTCATCTTTTCTCTTAATGTAATCCATATGGCAGAAATATAATGTTTCTGAGCTTTGCTTTAGATGTAGGAACATAGTTGATTATTTTCACGGTAAAAGCTTAAGTCACAGAAACGAGTCATCACAGAGGCCAAGATTTCAACGAAAATAGAGGTAAAAAGAAAAAAAAGATATTGGATAGCTTAAGAGTTGTTGATGAAGTTGATGGTTTTCCTTTTGAAAAACATTCAGATCATATTCTCTAAGACAGACGTGAGAACACGGTTTCGAAAAGAAACAGCTACCACAAAGGCCAACGCTGTAATGCCTAACTGCCACACAATAATCTTGCGATTCTGAGGTCTGATTAGAGCGGGGGCTAAGATGATAGCACAAACATAAAAGCTCTCCAGAGGTGACGGATGTAATGACGTCAAAAGAGATAAAACCTGTCGAATGGAAAGTGGGCTGCGTTTTGATGCTGAATCTGGAAATTGCTGTGTTAGATTGCCTTGCGATCAGTCAGGCAAGTACGTGGACGTAGAGACCCTGAACTGTGAGAGCAGTGCCTCGTGTATATGACCATGGGCATATGATTAATGACAAATGAATCTGGAGGTAAACACAAGTCAGAATCGTCCATAGTAGAGCTGAAAGTAAAAAAGTAAAAGGAAAGTAAGAAAATGTCTTCATCAGCAAAAGAAACAACTGTCTTGTCGTCTACATGGAAAAAAGGACGGAATATGTAAATGTAAAAACTTTTAGAAATATTTCAGGTTAACGAAAAGGAAAATCTCTTATTGGAAGGAGAAGAGACATCCCATGTATTTCTGTTTTCATAGTGATAAACAATTCCCTGCCTGATACGTCAAGTCCCTAGCCCAGATTCTGAAGCAGGATTGATCGAACTAGGGATTGGAGAGAGATGCTATGTTAGAAGAGGAAATTATAATTCTAATCCCACAGCAGTAACCCTACAGTAAGTTTGGCAAGGCTAGAATCATCGCCCAGAGTAAAGTATCTCTCTCTCCCAAGAAAATAAAAAGATGGTATTTCAACAAGCAGGTCCACTAGGCATTATCAACATGCTGGAACTGGCGTTTAGAGTCGGACAGAAGGAAGTGGAAGTATAGTGAATAGGGAGATATCTACAAGTGTGATTTAATGAAGCTTCTGAGTATGAAACCTTGTAGTTAGAGCAAGAGGGTTCAGAAATGAACGATATATTTAGTGTTAGGCGGATGATGTGACGGTTTAGAACATGAGATCGTTTAGAATTAGAAATATGAAGCTTTCATTCCCAACAAACTGCATAGTAAGGTTTCAGCCACATAGGCATATGTTTACCTCTTCAAAGTGAAGGACATCAGCTTAATGATGACAAGATATAGTTCGATGATGAAAGGTTATTACGATCCCGTTACAGGTTTAGCGAGACGAAAAAAAATTATAATTAACAGGGTAAACAGAAGAATAGGGACAATAGAAAAGGAAAAACGAGCGTCAGTAGACTATCTTGACCTACAGATCATTGTTGTTTGGAGGCTTAAGGATCTCAGTGGAACGAAAATGTCACTGTTAGAAAAGCACATATTCCCGTTTGGAATAATAGCAACCTTCCTTGAGATGGGAGTGAGTATTCTAGCAATAGCCAGAGGTGTAAGAATGTTGAACACATCTTTAGAAAGGAGGGTGCCGAAGATAAGAAAGATATTCGGTGCACTATCTAGGTATTGCTGAAATGTAACATCGGCGGAAAGACGGTAAACCTCAGTGAAATGAATCAGGAAATGGTCAGGTTCTACCACAAGGGATGGGATCTTAGGCAGGGACAATATTGCTCCTGGCTCAACCCTCCATCTTGTTGATGGATGCTAAAGTGAAAGAAGTTTTTAGCGGGGCCACTGGACCATACGGTACACGGTAGCTGGATATCGTCTCTGGAAGCATAAAGGTATAAGAGCAGTAAAAGAAAGAGGAATGAGAAAAATGTGATAAGGAATAAGGACTGAGAGACTAGGATGATAAGTAAGCTATTCTTAGAGGCTTTCAACACAGAGCTGATTCATCTTTTCGAGTGTAGGTCAGAGACCTTAACCATCTGGTACAAAAATTTGATATCACTAAGACGTGGTACTTGAGTTAAAATGAGAAAGAAGAGGACGAGTTGATGGGATGAAGAACCGAAAAGAAAAGCGACTCAGGAGATGATGCAACACACATGATACTGTGGAACATCTTAAAAACACAGAATAACATGAATAGAGTCACATAATAGAGCTGAAATGGAGTGGAAGCAATAGATTATGAGTGGAAGACCTGAAAATTAATTCAACAACTAATTCCAGTGCAGATGAATTTATGAATCAGGTTGGTGCCACATGGCTCAGAAGGGATTCATTAATGAAGAAACGGGGGAGATAGTAGGAGATGATGATGGTGGATTGTCATCAAAAGGCAGATGAAGTTGTGAGAAAGCGGGGGAAAGACTTTGAAGAGGTGAGATGCAAACGAACTACCTGTAGGTCGAAGGGATGAGCTGAGAGATACGTTTTAGTTAGAATGGGAAGTAGCACAGAGAAGTAACGAAGACAATGTAATCTACATGTCGGACAGTAAGGCTGCTGGAATAGACTAATTAACAAGAGAGGTACTGAGGGAAGGGTATGTCGTAGCAAATAAATGATTTCATACAGAATGTGTAAAACCTGGATCTAAAGATGTAAAATTGAGGACTGAACGTTTACGCTAACTGTATCTTAATACAAAAGATTAAAATGTGAATAGAGAAAGTAAGTTATGAAGTGATGTTAATCTGTCAGTTTTCGGTGTAAGTTATGCGGTAAACAAAAGAAAAATCTACGATAGATTAAACAGGGAACTGCGTAAGGAGGATGGGTGGGGATAGGTGTTTACTACATCAATAGTCTCTAGTTGTTAGCAAAAGAAAATCTTATATAGTATCTACGAACTTGGTAAAGTTACCGAGAGCAGGCTGACGGATATGGATTATAGCTGAAGATAAAGGAAGTGTTGGGGCTATTACAGGGAACGAAGGGATCGTCCAGAGTAAAGGTGTGTGTCAGGTCAGGCGAAGAAATGAGGGTCTGGATCGGGATTGAGGTCGGGAGAAGAAGAGCTCTGTCCAGTCCCTGTGTTGTGTTATGTTTGTAGACAGAGTAGTAAGGCAGGCCCTCGCAAAACAGGTGTAAGAGTCCAGCTGGGTTACATTAGGAGTGTTCGAGTGGAAGGTATAATGAACTGGAAGATTGATTTAGAGAAATATATGAAATATGTTACTTCAGATAAGAAAGGCAGGTAGTTAGATATATAGTGAGAAGTTGCAGAGGGCTCAGATTCTCAGAATTTTACCGAGGGAACAGTTTTCGAATAGATGCTGAGTGAGGCATACAATGTAGTAAAGTTTCTGGGAAAAAATGTTAGGTAAGTCTGTGAGTTCATAGATATGGGAGTCTGCTGAAGAGCATAGTTCAGCAAACTATGGTATATGGTGGTGAAACTTGATTTCCAATTATAGAAGAACATGGAAGGTATAGTCACTCTCCATAAACTTTATAGATTCAAATACAGGTAAAGCAAAGGAAATGAACATGATAAGAAATGAGATATGTGGAATGAACAGAGAAGGGATGCTTTGGAAATTGAAAAATGGAATTGTATGACAGTCTGGACACAACCCTATCTATAGCCCATGCCTCGCAACCATATAACATTGTTGGAACCACTATTCCTTCAAACATACCCATATCTGCACTCCGAGATAGCGTTCTCGCCTTCCACACATTCTTCAAAGCTCCCAGAACCTTCGCCCCCTACCCCACCTTGTGACTCATTTCCACTTCCATGGTTCAATCTTCTACTAAGATCACCCCCAGATATCTAAAACAATTCAATTCCTCCAGTTTTCTTCATTTAACCTTACCTCCCGGTAAACGTGTCCCTCGACCCTACTGTAACTAATTCCGTTGCACTCATTCACATTTAATCTTAGCTTTCTTTTTTCACACACTTTAACTCAGTTACCAACTTCTACAGTTTCTCACCCGAATTAGCCACCAGCGCTGTATCATCAGCGAACAAGAGCAACAACAACTGACTCATACTTCTCCCTCTATCCAAAACTCTTGCATTCACCTCCCTATCCACCCCATCCATACACAAATTAAACAACCATGGAGACATCGCGCACCCCTGCCGCAAACCGACATTCACTGGGAACCAATAACTTTCCTCTCTTCCTACTCGTACACATAACTTACATCCTTGGTAGAAAAAAAAAAAGAATCACTACTTTCAGCAACTTACCTCCCATACCATATACTCTTAATACCTTCCACAAAGCATTTCTGTCATCATTATCATATGCCTTCTCCAGATCCATAATGCTACATACAAATCCATCTGTTTTCCTAAGTATTTGTCACATACATTCTTCAAAGCAAATACCTGATCCAAATATGCACTATCACTTCTGAAACTACACTGCTCTTCCCCAGTCTAATGCTCTGTACATGCCTTTACCCCTCTCAATCAATAACCTCTCATATAATTTCCCAGGAATACTCAACAAATTATGCCTCTGTAATTTGAACACACACTTTTATCCCTTTTCCTTTTGTGCAATGGCACTATCAATGCATTCCGCCAATCCTCAGCACTTCACCATGATCCATACATATATTGAAAATCCTTACCAACCTATCAACAACACAGTCACACCCTATTTTAATAAATTCCACTGCAATAACATCCAAAACCACCGACTTCCAGACTTTCATCTTCCGCAAAGCTTTCACTACCTCTTCTCTGTTTATCAAACTATTCTCTCTGACCCTCTCACTTCGCACACCACCCTGGCCAAAACACCCTATATCTGTCACTCTATCATCAAACACATTCGACAAACCTTCAAGAATACTTCTCACGTGTTCCTCGCGTCTCGTAGAAGGCGACTAAAAAGGGCATGAGCGGGGAGCCAGACACCCTCCCATCCTTGTATTTAACTTCCTAAAAAGGGAAACAGAAGGAGTCATATATGGAGTACTCATTATCCTCGAATGCTCAGACTGGGGGTGTTTAAATGGGTGTGGATATAACCAAGATGAGAAAAAAGGAGAGACAGTATGTTTCATGGAAGGAACCTGGATCTTTTATCTCTGAGTGAAACGAACCGCAAGGGTAAAGAGGATGAGTGGTTCGAAATGTCTTGGGAGTAAAGGCAGGTGCAGGTGAGAGGACAAGAAGGAGTGGCACTACTCCTGAAGCAGGAGTTGTCGGAGGGTGTGATAGAGTGTAAGAAAGTAAACTCTAGATTGATATGGGTAAAACTGAAATTGGATGAATAGAGATGGGTGATTATTGGTGCCTTTGTACCTGGTCATGAGAAGAAAGGTAATGAGAAGCAAGTGTTTTGGGAGCAGCTGGGGTGAGTGTGTTCGCAGCTTTGATGCACGAGAACTGGTTATAGTGATAGGTGATTAGATGCAAAGTTGAGTAATGTTGGTGTACATGAGGTGTTCAGTGTTGCAAATGGAAATGGCAAAGAGCTTGTAGATTTGTGTGATGAAAAGGACTGGTGATTGGGAAAACCTAGTTTAAAGAGAGATATACGTAAGTATACGTATAAAAGTAGGAGAGATGGCTAGAGATGGCGTTATTGGATTACGTGTTAATTGATAGGCATGTGAAAGAAAGACTTTTGGATGTTAATGTGCTGAGAGGGGCAACTGCAGAGATGTCTGATCCTAATATTCTGGAGGCGAAGGTGAAGCTTTGTAGAGGTTTTCAGAAAAGAACAGAGAATGTTGGAGTGAAGAGAGTGCCTAGAGCAAGCGAGCTTGGAAAGGAGACTTGTGTGAGGAATTACCAGGAGAGATTGAGTGCAGAATGGCAAGAGGTGAGAGCCAATGACGTAAAGGGAGTGGGGGAGGAATAGGATGTATTTAGGGAAGAAGTGATGGCTTGCGCAAAAGATGCTTGTACCATGAGAAAGGTGGGATGTGGGCACGCTAGAAAGGGTAGTGAGTGGTGGCATGAAGAAGTAATATTGTAAGTGAAAGAGAAGAGAGAGGCATTTGGACGGTTTATGCAGGGAAGTAGTGCACATGACTGGGACATGTATAAAATAAAGCGGCAGGAGGTCAAGAGAAGGCGCAAGAAGCGAGAAAGAGGGAAAATGACAGTTGGGGTGAGAGAGTATCATTAAATCTTAGGAAAAATAAAAAGATGTTTCGGAAGAAGATAAACAAAGTGCGTAAGACAAGAGAACAAATAGGAAAATCGGTGAACAGGGCTAATGGGGAAAAAATAACAAGTAGTGGTGATGTGAGGAGGAGATGGAGTGAGTATTTTGAAGGTTTGTTCAATATGTTTGATGTTAGAGTGGCAGATATAGGGTGTTTTGGTTAAGGTGGTGTGCGAAGGGAAAGGGTCAGGGACAGTGGTTTGGTCAATGGAGAAGAGGTAGTGAAAGCTTTGCGGAAAATGAAAGCCGACAAGGCGACGGGTTTGGGTGATATTTTAGTGGATTTTTTTTAAAAGTGGGTGACTGTGTCGTTGATTGGTTGGTAAGGATATTCAATGTATGTGTGGTTCTTGGTGAAGTACCTAAGGTATTGGGGAATGCATGCATAGTGCAATTGGACAAATGCAAAGGTGATAAACGTGCGTGTTCAAATTACAGAGGTATAAGTTTGTTGAGTATTCCTGGGAAATTGTATGGGAGTGTATTGATTGAGAGGGTGAAGGCATGTACAGAGCAACAAACTGGGGAAGAGCAGTGCGGTTTCAGAAGTGGTAGTGGATGTATGGATCACTTATTTGCTTTGAAGAATGTATGTGAGAAATACTTGGAAAAACAGATGGATTTGTATGAAACATTTACAGATCTGGAGAAGGCATATGTTAGGGTTTACAGAGATGCTTTGTGGAAGGTATTAAGAATATATGGCGTGGGAGGTAAGTTGCTAGAAACAGTGAAAAGTTTTCACGGAGGATGTAAAGCATGTGCAGGAGTAAGGAGGAGAGGAAAGCGATTGGTTTCCAGTGAATGTCGCTGTGCGGCAGGAGAGTGTGATGTCTCCATGGTTGATTAATTTCTTTATGGATTGGGTGGTTAGGGAGGTGAATGCAAGAGTGTTGGAGAGAGGGGCAAGTATACAGTCTGTTGTGGATAAGAGGGCTTGGGAAATGAGTCTGTTGTTGTTCGCTAATGATACAGTGCTTGTGGCTGATTCGAATGAGAAACTGTAGAAGTTGGTGACTGATTTTGGTAAAGTTTGTGAAAGAAGAAAGCTGAGAGTAAATCTGAATAAGAGAAAGGTTATTAGGTTCAGTAGGGTTGAGCGACAAGTTATTTAAGAGTTAAGTTTGAATGGAGAAAAACTGGGGTAAGTGAATTATCTTACAGATCTGGATGTGGAATTAGCAACGGATGGAACCATAGAAGCGGAAGTGAGTCATAGGGTCGGGGAGGGGGTGAAGGTACTGAGAGCGTTGAAGAATGTGTGGAAGGCGAGAAAGTTAT
The DNA here is from genome assembly GCF_036320965.1 of Panulirus ornatus. Taxonomy (NCBI): domain Eukaryota; kingdom Metazoa; phylum Arthropoda; class Malacostraca; order Decapoda; family Palinuridae; genus Panulirus; species Panulirus ornatus. The sequence goes on along the minus strand of NC_092227.1, from coordinate 34,995,757 downwards.
CTCGGAGAGAAAAAATGGGTATGTTTGAAGGAATAATGATTCCAACGATGTTATATAGATGCGAGGCATGGACTATAAATGGGGTTGTGTGGAGGGTGGATGTGTTGGAAATTTAATCTTTAGGGAAAATATGTGGTGTGAGGTAGTTTGATCGAGTAAGTTATGAAAGGGTAAGGGATATGTGTAGTAATAAAAAGTGTGGTTGAGAGAGCAAAAGAGGGTGTGTTGAAATGATTTGGTCAAATGGAGAGAATGAATGAGGAAAATTGACAGAAAATATAAGTGTCAGAGGTAGAAGGGACGAGAAGAAACGGGAGACCAAATTGTAGGCAGAACGATGGGGTAAAAAAGAATTAGAGCCATCGGGGCCTGAACATACAGAAGCGTGAAGGGCGTGCAAGTAACAGAATGAATTGGAGTCCGGTGGTATACTGGGTTCGATGTGCTCTCAATGGATTGAACCAGGGAATTTGAAGAGTCTAAAATATAACATGGAAAGTTTTTTTGTGCCTGGATATGAAGGAGTAGCAGTGATTTCGGTGCATTACACATGACATCTAGACACTGGGTGAGAAGGAAGGTGGCCTTTTTTATCTTTTCATCTAGATATATATATATATATATATATATATATATATATATATATATATATATATATATATATATATATATATATATATATATATATATATATATATATATATATATATATATATATATATATATATATATATATATATATATATATATATATATATATATATATATATATATATATATATATATATATATATATTTTTTTTTTTTTTTTTTTTTTTTTTTATACTTTGTCGCTGTCTCCCGCGTCTGCGAGGTAGCGCAAGGAAACAGACGAAAGAAATGGCCCCGGCCCCCCCCCATACACATGTACATACACATGTCCACACACGTGTATATCTACCTACACAGCTTTCCATGGTCCACCCCAGACGCCTCACATGCCTTGATTCACTCCACTGACAGCACGTCAACCCCTGTATACCACATCGCTCCAATTCACTCTATTCCTTGCCCTCCTTACACCCTCCTGCATGTTCAGGCCCCGATCACACAAAATCTTTTTCACTCCATCTTTCCACCTCCAATTTGGTCTCCCTCTTCTCCTCGTTCCCTCCACCTCCGACACATATATCCTCTTGGTCAATCTTTCCCCACTCATTCTCTCCATGTGCCCAAACCATTTCAAAACACCCTCTTCTGCTCTCTCAACCACGCTCTTTTTATTTCCACACATCTCTCTTACCCTTACGTTACTTACTCGATCAAACCACCTCACACCACACATTGTCCTCAAACATCTCATTTCCAGCACATCCATCCTCCTGCGCACAACTCTATCCATAGCCCACGCCTCGCAACCATACAACATTGTTGGAACCACTATTCCTTCAAACATACCCATTTTTGCTTTCCGAGATAATGTTCTCGACTTCCACACATTTTTCAAGGCTCCCAAAATTTTCGCCCCCTCCCCCACCCTATGATCCACTTCCGCTTCCATGGTTCCATCCGCTGACAGATCCACTCCCAGATATCTAAAACACTTCACTTCCTCCAGTTTTTCTCCATTCAAACTTACCTCCCAATTGACTTGACCCTCAACCCTACTGTACCTAATAACCTTGCTCTTATTCACATTTACTCTTAACTTTCTTCTTCCACACACTTTACCAAACTCAGTCACCAGCTTCTGCAGTTTCTCACATGAATCAGCCACCAGCGCTGTATCATCAGCGAACAACAACTGACTCACTTCCCAGGCTCTCTCATCCCCAACAGACTTCATACTTGCCCCTCTTTCCAGGACTCTTGCATTCACCTCCCTAACAACCCCATCCATAAACAAATTAAACAACCATGGAGACATCACACACCCCTGCCGCAAACCTACATTCACTGAGAACCAATCACTTTCCTCTCTTCCTACACGTACACATGCCTTACATCCTCGATAAAAACTTTTCACTGCTTCTAACAACTTGCCTCCCACACCATATATTCTTAATACCTTCCACAGAGCATCTCTATCAACTCTATCATATGCCTTCTCCAGATCCATAAATGCTACATACAAATCCATTTGCTTTTTTAAGTATTTCTCACATACATTCTTCAAAGCAAACACCTGATCCACACATCCTCTACCACTTCTGAAACCGCACTGCTCTTCCCCAATCTGATGCTCTGTACATGCCTTCACCCTCTCAGTCAATACCCTCCCATATAATTTTCCAGGAATACTCAACAAACTTATACCTCTGTAATTTGAGCACTCACTCTTATCCCCTTTGCCTTTGTACAATGGCACTATGCACGCATTCCGCCAATCCTATATATATATATATATATATATATATATATATATATATATATATATATATATATATATATATATATATATATATATATATATATATATATATATCCCCAGGGATAATATACACACACACACACACACACACACACACACACGCACACACACACACACACACACACACACACACATATATATATATATATATATATATATATATATTTTTTTTTTTTTTTTATACTATTCGCCATTTCCCGCGACAGCGAGGTAGCGTTAAGAACAGAGGACTGGGCCTTTGAGGGAATACCCTCACCTGGCCCCCTTCTCTGTTCCTTCTTTTGGAAAAAAAAAAAAAATATACACATATACATACATATATATATATATATATATATATATATATATATACATATATATATATATATACATATATATATATACACATATATATACATATATCATATAAGCAATCTTCCATTCACAGAAAATAAGGCTCCCTGAGCTATTTGAATAACAAATAAATCAGATTATGTTTAACTTCTCCTACGTATAAGAAACTGGGGACAGCCCTAAATCTACTACTCATTAAAGCTTGGAGGAGAGAGATATCCATAGCTGTGATATGATGCTGGCACAGATATTCTGGTTAGTTACCAGATTTGAAGGGTTTGAGATGGGCGGCTATAATATGTTGGTGACAAGAGTTAAGTTGCAACATCTATACTGCAACTCACCAGTAAATGACTATAGTGAGAATGTTTGTCAACTGTTTCACTATCATCAGGATTTTCCAGGTGATTTTAGGTTCAAATGCATCCAAGGTGATGGCATTTATCACTTATAAGTAAAGAGCATCATATAATACAGGAAATTCAGGTCACTGACTGATAGCACCTATATAGAACTCTGCACAATATAACATGGAACTGTATTAGATGCTTTGGTTTTCTAACAGCAAATCACAACCTATAACACTTGTAGAAATTAACCAATATTCACAACTCTTCATGCTTCAGGGCAGCTTTAAGCTCGTCTTGTAAGTTTTGCCAACCTCTTTGGTTTTTTACATGTGCCACTGCTATCCT
>NC_092227.1:34952683-34992219 GCF_036320965.1 Panulirus ornatus | reverse complement strand
AAAAAAAAGAAAAAAAAAAATATTTATATATATATATATATATATATATATATATATATATATATATATATATATAAATATATATATATATATATATATATATATATATATATATATATATATATATATATATATATATATATATATATATATATATATATATATATATATATATATATATATATATATATATATATATATACAGGAGACATAGGTAGTATGTTTGAGGAAAGGAACCTGGATGTTTTGGCTCTGAGTGAAACGAAGCTGAAGGGTAAAGGGGAAGAGTGGTTTGGGAATGTCTTAGGAGTAAAGTCAGGGGTTAGTGAGAGGACAAGAGCAAGGGAAGGAGTAGCAGTACTCCTGAAACAGGAGTTGTGGGAGTATGTGATAGAATGTAAGAAAGTAGATTCTCGATTAATATGGGTAAAACTGAAAGTTGATGGAGAGAGATGGGTGATTATTGGTGCATATGCACCTGGGCATGAGAAGAAAGATCATGAGAGGCAAGTGTTTTGGGAGCAGCTGAATGAGTGTGTTAGTGGTTTTGATGCACGAGACCGGGTTATAGTGATGGGTGATTTGAATGCAAAGGTGAGTAATGTGGCAGTTGAGGGAATAATTGGTATACATGGGGTGTCAGTGTTGTAAATGGAAATGGTGAAGAGCTTGTAGATTTATATGCTGAAAAAGGACTGGTGATTGGGAATACCTGGTTTAAAAAGCGAGATATACATAAGTATACTTATGTAAGTAGGAGGGATGGCCAGAGAGCGTTATTGGATTACGTGTTAATTGACAGGCGCGCGAAAGAGAGCCTTTTGGATGTTAATGTGCTGAGAGGTGCAACTGGAGGGATGTCTGATCATTGTCTTGTGGAGACTAAGGTGAAGATTTGTATGGGTTTTCAGAAAAGAAGAGTGAATGTTGGGGTGAAGGGGGTGGTGAGAGTAAGTGAGCTTGCGAAGGAGACTTGTGTGAGGAAGTACCAGGAGAGACTGAGTAAAGAATGGAAAAAGGTGAGAACAATGGAAGTAAGGGGAGTGGGGGAGGAATGGGATGTATTTAGGGAATCAGTGATGGATTGCGCAAAAGATGCTTGTGGCATGAGAAGAGTTGGAGGTGGGTTGATTAGAAAGGGTAGTGAGTGGTGGGATGAAGAAGTAAGATTATTAGTGAAAGAGAAGAGAGAGGCATTTGGACGATTTTTGCAGGGAAGAAATGCAATTGAGTGGGAGATGTATAAAAGAAAGAGACAGGAGGTCAAGAGAAAGGTGCAAGAGGTGAAAAAAAGGGCAAATGAGAGTTGGGGTGAGAGAGTATCATTAAATTTTAGGGAAAATAAAATTATGATCTGGAAGGAGGTAAACAAAGTGCGTAAGACAAGGGAGCAAATGGGAACTTCAGTGAAGGGCGCAAATGGGGAGGTGATAACAAGTAGTGGTGATGTGAGAAAGAGATGGAGTGAGTATTTTGAAGGTTTGTTGAATGTGTTTGATGATAGAGTGGCAGATATAGGGTGTTTTGGTCGAGGTGGTGTGCAAAGTGAGAGGGTTAGGGAAAATGATTTGGTCAGCAGAGAAGAGGTAGTAAAAGCTTTGCGGAAGATGAAAGCCGGCAAGGCAGCAGGTTTGGATGGTATTGCAGTGGAATTTATTAAAAAAGGGGGTGACTGTATTATTGACTGGTTGGTAAGGTTATTTAATGTATGTATGACTCATGGTGAGGTGACTGAGGATTGGCGGAATGCGCTCATAGTGCCACTGTACAAAGGCAAAGGGGATAAGAGTGAGTGCCCAAATTTCAGAGGTATAAGTTTGTTGAGTATTCCTGGTAAATTATATGGGAGGGTATTGATTGAGAGGGTGAAGGCATGTACAGAGCATCAGATTGGGGAAGAGCAGTGTGGTTTCAGAAGTGGTAGAGGATGTGTGGATCAGGTGTTTGCTTTGAAGAAAGTATGTGAGAAATACTTAGAAAAGCAAATGGATTTGTATGTAGCATTTATGGATCTGGAGAAGGCATATGATAGAGTTGATAGAGATGCTCTGTGGAAGGTATTAAGAATATATGGTGTGGGAGACAAGTTGTTAGAAGCAGTGAAAAGTTTTTTATCGAGGATGTAAGGCATGTGTACACACAGCAAAAAAACTATCGCGCGTTTTTTGTACGAAACAAAATGACGCACCAGACGTGGAATAATGGAATAGTCAACGTTTTCCTGTGAGATGGTGGTAGCCCTTATGTCCCTGCCTGTGGGTGTCCTCACCTATCTAATGGCAACGATATATCCTTCCGTATGTAGTACAGTAGATGGGATACGTAAATTGAGCATGTAAATGTAATATTATGCACAGTAAGGCATATTGCAGTAATCATTATCTCTTGCAAAGTGTCAAATTCGTTGTGTAAATTAATATACTACATGGTAACTACGACACCCTGCTTCATACCGGCGGTGATTTATCTGTCTGCTGGTTTAGATTAATCAGCAACCTCACGTAATATGTAGTATAACCTGTGTGACTGATAACAGTATGTCACAAACTTGGCATCACATCATAGTATTTAGTAAACCAACATGAAAAGTAATGACTCTTTTCATGGATCTGCATTAGTTAACTTCCCTTTAACAGTGAAAATCAGATTTCTATATAACATGACCATAGACATGTTGTTGAAGGTTAATAAAGTAATCTTTGACTGTAAATTTTATTATTTCAATACTTGGTATAACCTACTCCCGTTGCCAACACTTCATTGAGCCTTCGAGGCATGGATGCCACTAACGTCTGCTTTAAGTTCCTACCAGAAGGGCTTCGTAGATGTTCCCATGCTTGTAAAGCATCATTTACGACTGTAGCACGACATCGATGTTGTCGGTCAGGCATGCCTTTCTGCATGGCCGCCCATACGTGCTGAATCGGGTTGAGATCAGGCGATTTTGCAGGATGTGGCAACACTGTTGTACGTGGATGGCGAGCATACCACGCTGTTACAACCCTGGATGTGTGAACTGGGCTGTTATCTTGGACGAGGTAAAAAGGCTCCGGCTCTGGAAACAGCATAGCCCCCACTGAAGGTAGCAGGACCTCCTCCAGTATCTCAACGTATCTAGGTCCGGTCAACTGGCCAGGCCCGACATCCACCAACTCACCGACACCAGCACCATGGATGGATCCAACCAAATAGTCCTGCACTGACGCGCCCACTCCTCCTGCTACCCACCACATGTGCTCGTATCTGGTTAAATAAAATGTATAAAATTACATAAGACACACTTGTGTCTTAATCATATTAGTGCAACTGTTGCTGCAATATAGATTAAGATAATAACTAAGTAAATTAAAAAATATTAACTAAATGTATAATAATTATTTATTATGATATCACATCGTATATGGAGATTATTGCTACAGTATTTACATATGCCGTATAAAGTGATAGTGATCACTGTTATTCACTTAAAAAATAATGAGTGTGCATAACTAAAATGTAATACTGCAGCACAACAGGACGTTTCAAGCAGCAAACGACTGTGGTGGCCGTGGCACCCTGGTTTCAAAGCACTTCCGGAACGGTTGTTCATGTTGGCCTCACCATAAATTGTCATTATAAAATGGAAAATATGTTATATAGCATAACCTCTGTGTGTGTGTGTGTGTGTGTGTGTGTGTGTGTTTCTGAGAGAGAGAGAGAGACAGACAGACAGAGAAAGAGCTGACCTGGTGTTAGGATGCCGCCAAACATGTTTGTTTGCAGGGGGACCATCGCTGCAGAAGGTTTTTTCATCACAAAAGATGACGTTCTCCAAAAACTGATGTGGCTTGTCCGCATACTCCAACGCATACTCCACCCTGCTCTCATGTTTGCCTCACTTAACACAGGTTTTGTTGCTGGTATGCGACCACGTAGCCCCTCAGAGAGATGTCTGTTTCGGACAGTTTGAGGCGTGCACTGCAGACCAAGAGTATCCCGAATGTTGCTAGCGTCGGGCGTGAAGGGGGCAGCAGCAATGACAGCTGCTATGGCCTATGGAAAGGATGACATATTGCAAATATAACATGTGATGTGGTTGTTTACATAACATCAAGTGGTCCAGTATACCTATATATGCAACATCATTACCTGATCATCATCCGGGGTTGTGCAACGTGGGCGCCCACTCCGATGCCTGTTGTCTGTGTTGCCCAACTCTGCCTGTCGGTGAATCCATCGTGCTACGGTTGACCGGTGAATACCAAGACGTCTCCCAATTTCAGAGTCGCTGTAGCCCTCATTATGAAGCTCTAGAATAGCTTCACGTGTCGCTTGTGAGGTCTCCATGGTAAAATTAGATATACCACAAAAACAACCTTTCGACATTGGCTCGCAGTGAACTATACCCTCGCTGTTTCATTGTTTCAAAAATATATCGCATGTCTCATTACATTTCCTGCATGGACACGAAATGGCGGTGTAAGATAACCTTTATGGACTGCGACGAACCCAGATGTGCTATAGAATAATACAATATCAATAGTAAAACATATTCTTCCCAAATTACACCTATACAATATGAAGCTATTGTGTTTACCTCGCATCACATTGAGGTATGCTGCAGCTACCAAATGCGGGGGTTGCCGCATATAGCTGTGTGTGTCTCACAGCTATATTATACACACCAATTCAAAAGTAGGGGTTCGTACTGCTTTGTATGATGTAATTTTATTGTTAATGATATAATGCCGCTCTTGTGGCACGTAACTTACATGGGTCTAGCATAGGACTCTGGAAACCTGTGCCTTCCAGGCACGTGTACCAACCCTACCGGCATGGTACAACAGGTAGGTCAGTGATCATTACAGACGTCTTCAGACCCCCTCTGAGCGATAGTTTTTTTGTTGTGTGTACGTGTAGGAAGAGAGGAAAGTGATTGGTTCTCAGTGAATGTAGGTTTGCGGCAGGGGTGTGTGATGTCTCCATGGTTGTTTAATTTGTTTATGGATGGGGTTGTTAGGGAGGTGAATGCAAGAGTTTTGGAAAGAGGGGCAAGTATGAAGTCTGTTGGGGATGAGAGAGCTTGGGAAGTGAGTCAGTTGTTGTTCGCTGATGATACAGCGCTGGTGGCTGATTCATGTGAGAAACTGCAGAAGCTGGTGACTGAGTTTGGTAAAGTGTGTGAAAGAAGAAAGTTAAGATTAATGTGAATAAGAGCAAGGTTATTGGTACAGTAGGGTTGAGGGTCAGGTCAATTGGGGGGTAAGTTTGAATGGAGAAAAACTGGAGGAAGTAAAGTGTTTTAGATATCTGGGAGTGGATCTGGCAGCGGATGGAACCATGGAAGCGGAAGTGGATCATAGGGTGGGGGAGGGGGCGAAAACCCTGGGAGCCTTGAAAAATGTGTGGAAGTCGAGAACATTATCTCGGAAAGCAAAAATGGGTATGTTTGAAGGAAAAGTGGTTCCAACAATTTTGTATGGTTGCGAGGCGTGGGCTATGGATAGAGTTGTGCGCAGGAGGGTGGATGTGCTGGAAATGATATGTTTTAGGACAATGTGTGGTGTGAGGTGGTTTGATCGAGTAAGTAACGTAAGGGTAAGAGAGATGTATGGAAATAAAAAGAGCGTGGTTGAGAGAGCAGAAGAGGGTGTTTTGAAATGGTTTGGTCACATGGAGAGAATGAGTGAGGAAAGATTGACCAAGAGGATATATGTGTCGGAGGTGAAGGGAACGAGGAGAAGTGTGAGACCAAATTGGAGGTGGAAAGATGGAGTGAAAAAGATTTTGTGTGATCGGGGCCTGAACGTGCAGGAGGGTGAAAGAGGGCAAGGAATAGAGTGAATTGGATCGATGTGGTATACCGGGGTTGACGTGCTGTTAGTGGATTGAATCAGGGCATGTGAAGCGTCTGGGGTAAACCATGGAAAGCTGTGTAGGTATGTATATTTGCGTGTGTGGACGTGTATGTATATAAATGTGTATTGGGGGTGGGTTGGGCCATTTCTTTCGTCTGTTACTTTGCGCTACCTCGCAAACGCGGGAAACAGCGACTAAGCAAAAAAAAGAAAAAAAAAAAAAAAATATATATATATATATATATATATATATATATATATATATATATATATATATATATATATATATATATATATATATATTTATATATATATATATTATTTTATTTATTTTATTATACTTTGTCGCTGTCTCTCGCGTTTGCGAGGTAGCGCAAGGAAACAGACGAAAGGTGAAAAAAAGGGCAAATGAGAGTTGGGGTGAGAGAGTATCATTAAATTTTAGGGAGAATAAAAAGATGTTCTGGAAGGAGGTAAATAAAGTGCGTAAGACAAGGGAGCAAATGGGAACTTCAGTGAAGGGCGCAATTGGGGAGACACAAGAGAGAAATATAAGTCAGTTGATATACATCGAAGAGACGAAGCTTGGGCGCCATTTGGTAAACATGTGATTGTCCAAAACATACTACGACCGTTCATAAACATCATTTTACAAATTTTATTAATAATAAAGTTATCTAATTTGTATAGCCCATCACTAATATTAAGATGATTATTGTTTATGTTTTTGATAATAGAAGATTCAATGATATTTCTCTTGGGAATAGAGTTAGAGTTAGTAACTGAGATGGCATTACTCTAGTCAGTACAATGATCATAGTTATTAACGTGATTAAACAAGGCATTTGATTCTTGTCCCGGTCTTATATAATATTTTTGTTGCTTAAGTCTAACAGAAAGAGCCTTACTAGTCTGACCAACATAGAATTTATCACAATTTCCACAAGGCACGCTATAGATGCATCCAAGTGAATCTTCTGGTGAATCCCTCATTAAGATATTCTTTACAGTATTATTGTTGCTAAAGGCAACATTTACATTAAAGGATTTAAGCAACATGGGAAATAAAGTGAAATTATTATTAAAAGGGAGAGCTAAATGATGCTTGGTGTCAATGGGAGGTTTGGGCTCAACTGTATAAAATGATTTCTTTGCTAACTTAAGGGATTTATCAATGAAAGATCTAGGGTACTTTAACTTAGATCCAATGGAGTATATCTTCTCAAACTCATCATCAATAAACTCTGGACTGCAAATACCTAATGCCCTAAGGATCATAGATTGAAATGATGATAATTTAACTCTGTCGTGTTGAGATGAGTAACAATGGATATATGAGAATACATTGGTGGGATATCTGTATATGGTAAACTTAAACCTGTTTCCTTGCCTATGAATCATGCATTTGGTAAACAGGTGACCACCCGAAATGAGGTCGGGTCAGATCAAGTCCGACAATATGCGTATCATGATTTGATCATTTAGACAAAAAGGGGAACTGTTTACAGAATTTTTCAAATTAACCTATCCAATTTGTATAGACCTTAACTAATATTAATGTTCATTGATATTTCTCGTAGTGCAGGAGTTTAGTGTCTAACTGAGATGGCATTACTCTAGTCCATACACTGATCGTAATTCTTGACATAATTTGAAAGGGCACTTGATTCTTGCCCTGTTCTTATAGTATATTTATGCTTCTTGATTCTAACACAAAGATCCTTACAAGTCGCCCAACATAAAACGTATCACAATCTTTACATGGTACTCTATAAATGCATACCTCGGAACTTTTCTGTGAGTTTCTGATTAAGATACTTTTTATAGTATTGTTGTTGCTATAGGTAACATTTACTTGAAAGGATTTAAACAACATGGAAAGTAAAGTAAAATCATCCCTGAAAAGAACTAAAATGTTCTTGGTGTCTAGGGGAGGTTTGGGTTTGACTGTGTGAAAAGATTTCTATGCCAACTTATGAAATTTATCAAGGAAAGATCTACGATACTTTAGGTTGGATCCAGTAGAATCTATCTTCTCAAACCCATCACCAATATACTCTGAACTGCATATACGTAATCCCCTAAGGATCATAGACTGGAAGGATGATAATCTAACACTGTCATGTTAAGCTGAGTAATAATGGATATATGAGCATACATTGGTGGGTTTTCTGTATATGCTAAACTTAAACATGTTTCTATCGCCATGAATCATGCAATCTTAAAATGGTAACGTACCATTATTTTTAGTTTCTACAGTAAAGTTGATGGAAGGTAGTAAATTGTCAAGTAAAATGAGAAATGTTTGTAAATTTTCATTTGTTGGCCAAACACGAGGAACGTCATCTACATCTACATACCTAAACCAAATTGTATTGGAGGGTACCATATCCTTCAGCGACATTTTTCCAAAGAGTTCCATGTAAAGATTACTTAAAACAGGTGAAAAATGGTTACCCATTACCATACTAAATTTCTGAGCATAATATTCTCCATTAAACTGAAATACACAGTCTTTTATGCACATTTTTATCAATTCAGTAAAAACAGACTTTGTAACAGGTTAATGAACATTGTCCAGGTCTTCAATCAAATGTTCTAGGAAGTCATCAACTGGAACTTTGTGGACAAAGATGAAAAATCAAAGCTAAACTGTTTATAATCAAAATCAATATTGGTATAATTAAGCTTGTTAGCTAAATGTGTGTGGCACCACCAGCTGCGATGGTGTTTGTCAGCATGTGGGGTGTGGCGACGCATGATAAGGGCAGCGTGTGGAGTCAGCTGACTCAGCAATCTCTCACACCCATGTTGGAAGCCTCAGTTGGGAGCTTGACGCCGGGACGATACAGGGTGGGGAGTAGGGGAGAAATACTGCCTAGCCACGGTAGTTGTGAAGTGGAAACACTGGTCATAGTAAGGTTTGCTATGGGACTGGATGATGGGTGTGAATTAAGGGAGGACAAGGGGGATATAGATGGAGGGAGGATGGTAAGACAGAAAACTGGGGAGATGAGTAAGGGGGGCAGTGATTTACAGGAATGTAGGACAGGATTAGTGGTGTGAGATGGGAATGATTTACGACAGTTGGCATTGCATCTTATTGGGTAGTAATCAGCCAGAGGAACAGTCTTTATGTCTAGATCGCTCGAAAAATAAGCTGGACATTTGTAGATGTATCGTAGGGCTTGATAGAATATAGCTGTGACTGCAGCCAGGTAGGCTATTTAAAAGGACTGAGGTGCAGGGGATGCCAGGATGATGGGTGAGGAATGGAACAATTGTCGGCCTGGTATCCCTTCAGTGTGGCTGGGACAGGAAAGAGCACAGCTAGCGGTCAGGCATGTACTGAGGAACCTCGAAAAATGAACCCGACAGCAGGGAAGTGTTGGTAAAGTTCGGGCGGTCATGAGGAATAATGAATGAGGGTAGTAGCCGGCTTTAGCATATCAGGATAGAGAATACGGTCGCAGCGTGGAACTGCGACATTTTCATAAGGGGTCAAACGTAACAGGGTGGAAGCGTCAGACAGGGAAAGATCTGATTGTGTGCATAAAGTTCTCCCAAAACAAACAAACGGAGTCTACAAGGAACCAGATGGTATCTAGTGTTGTCATATTTGTCTAACCTGTATGATAGTATAGTATTGAAGACGTATATTTGTTATTTGATATATTAGGGATGTTATAACTTGCAAGTTAGCATATAGTATGCATCATCACTAGAGCTACTATATGGGTGAAGGCTACTAATTGTGGCAGACCCGTGGAGTCACGAGTGATAGAGGACGTATTATAGGAACTATTGTGATATTGTTTAGCTAGTAAGGAGCAAATTATCATATTTTAAGAATAATGTAAAGCATTAGTGCGTAAAACAACCTTTGGCATGTATCATGTGTATAGTTGTAGGCTCATTATAGAGATTATACTGTAAACCTCATTAGGGACACGTCCTCGTCCGTTGCATTTTCCATGGAGGATTAAGCCAAGTGCAAAAGTTTACTATTTACGGTGCTCAAATAAGAGCATGCAGTAAGACAGTTTCAAATAATGACACCACGAAAATGTGTCGAATGTGGAAAAGTAACAAAGTCACGGTGAAGTAATTAATCACAGAAACAAATAATCGCCTTGGCAACCGAACGTGATTCCATGCCACGCAGTACAGACGAGACTCCGCGGTGTACAGTTAGGTTCGGTAAAATGCTATCTGCTTGCTGTGGAAGCCTGATGGGAAAAGACCGGTGTAGACCCCGTTGCTCAGCAACGTGAGACGAAGGGTATTCGAGTACAGAGTCCCGGGTTCGATCCTGGCTGTTGGAGGTTTGTATGTATTATGAAGGTGATCGTTCATATGCAGTTTGTTCGTATATATATATATATATATATATATATATATACATAAGTATACTTATGTAAGTAGGAGAGATGGCCAGAGAGCGTTATTGGATTACGTGTTAATTGACAGGCGTGCGAAAGAGAGACTTTTGGATGTTAATGTGCTGAGAGGTGCAACTGGAGGGATGTCTGATCATTATCTTGTGGAGGCTAAGGTGAAGATTTGTATGGGTTTTCAGAAAAGAGTGAATGTTGGGGTGAAGAAGGTGGTGAGAGTAAGTGAGCTTGGGAAGGAGACCTGTGTGGGGAAGTACCAGGAGAGACTGTGTACAGAATGGAAAAAGGTGAGAACAATGGAAGTAAGGGGAGTGGGGGAGGAATGGGATGTATTTAGGGAATCAGTGATGGATTGCGCAAAAGATGCTTGTGGCATGAGAAGAGTGGGAGGTGGGCTGTTTAGAAAGGGTAGTGAGTGGTGGGATGAAGAAGTAAGAGTATTAGTGAAAGAGAAGAGAGAGGCATTTGGACGATGTTTGCAGGGAAAAAATGCAATTGAGTGGGAGAAGTATAAAAGAAAGAGACAGGAGGTCAAGAGAAAGGTGCAAGAGGTGAAAAAAAGGGCAAATGAGAGTTGGGGTGAGAGACTATCAGTAAATTTTAGGGAGAATAAAAAGATGTTCTGGAAGGAGGTAAATAGGGTGCGTAAGACAAGGGAGCAAATGGGAACTTCAGTGAAGGGCGTAAATGGGGAGGTGATAACAAGTAGCGGTGATGTGAGAAGGAGATGGAATGAGTATTTTGAAGGTTTGTTGAATGTGTCTGATGACAGAGTGGCAGATATAGGGTGTTTTGGTCGAGGTGGTGTGCAAAGTGAGAGGGTTAGGGAAAATGATTTGGTAAACAGAGAAGAGGTAGTAAAAGCTTTGCGGAAGATGAAAGCCGGCAAGGCAGCAGGTTTGGATGGTATTGCAGTGGAATTTATTAAAAAAGGGGGTGACTGTATTGTTGACTGGTTGGTAAGGTTATTTAATGTATGTATGACTCATGGTGAGGTGCCTGAGGATTGGCGGAATGCGTGCATAGTGCCATTGTACAAAGGCAAAGGGGATAAGAGTGAGTGCTCAAATTACAGAGGTATAAGTTTGTTGAGTATTCCTGGTAAATTATATGGGAGGGTATTGATTGAGAGGGTGAAGGCATGTACAGAGCATCAGATTGGGGAAGAGCAGTGCGGTTTCAGAAGTGGTAGAGGATGTGTGGATCAGGTGTTTGCTTTGAAGAATGTATGTGAGAAATACTTAGAAAAGCAAATGGATTTGTATGTAGCATTTATGGATCTGGAGAAGGCATATGATAGAGTTGATAGAGATGCTCTGTGGAAGGTATTAAGAATATATGGTGTGGGAGGCAAGTTGTTAGAAGCAGTGAAAAGTTTTAATCGAGGATGTAAGGCATGTGTACGTGTAGGAAGAGAGGAAAGTGATTGGTTCTCAGTGAATGTAGGTTTGCGGCAGGGGTGTGTGATGTCTCCATGGTTGTTTAATTTGTTTATGGATGGGGTTGTAAGGGAGGTAAATGCAAGAGTCCTGGAAAGAGGGGCAAGTATGAAGTCTGTTGGGGATGAGAGAGCTTGGGAAGTGAGTCAGTTGTTGTTCGCTGATGATACAGCGCTGGTGGCTGATTCATGTGAGAAACTGCAGAAGCTGGTGACTGAGTTTGGTAAAGTGTGTGGAAGAAGAAAGTTGAGAGTAAATGTGAATAAGAGCAAGGTTATTAGGTACAGTAGGGGTGAGGGTCAAGTCAATTGGGAGGTGAGTTTGAATGGAGAAAAACTGGAGGAAGTGAAGTGTTTTAGATATCTGGGAGTGGATCTGTCAGCTGATGGAACCATGGAAGCGGAAGTGGATCATAGGGTGGGGGAGGGGGCGAAAATTTTGGGAGCCTTGAAAAATGTGTGGAAGTCGAGAACATTATCTCGGAAAGCAAAAATGGGTATGTTTGAGGGAATAGTGGTTCCAACAATGTTGTATGGTTGCGAGGCGTGGGCTATGGATAGAGATGTGCGCAGGAGGATGGATGTGCTGGAAATGAGATGTTTGAGGACAATGTGTGGTGTGAGGTGGTTTGATCGAGTAAGTAACGTAAGGGTAAGAGAGATGTGTGGAAATAAAAAGAGCGTGGTTGAGAGAGCAGAAGAGGGTGTTTTGAAATGGTTTGGGCACATGGAGAGAATGAGTGAGGAGAGATTGACCAAGAGGATATATGTGTCGGAGGTGGAGGGAACGAGGAGAAGAGGGAGACCAAATTGGAGGTGGAAAGATGGAGTGAAAAAGATTTTGTGTGATCGGGGCCTGAACATGCAGGAGGGTGAAAGGAGGGCAAGAAATAGAGTGAATTGGAGTCATGTGGTATACAGGGGTTGACGTGCTGTCAGTGGATTGAAGCAAGGCATGTGAAGCGGCGTCTGGGGTAAACCATGGAAAGCTGTGTAGGTATGTATATTTGCGTGTGTGGACGTGTGTATGTACATGTGTATGGGGGGGGGGGTTGGGCCATTTCTTTCGTCTGTTTCCTTGCGCTACCTCGCAAACGCGGGAGACAGCGACAAAGTATAAAAAAAAAAAAAAAAAAAAAAAAAAAATATATATATATATATATATATATATATATGTATTTTGCTGGGGATAGGGGAAAAAGAATACTTCCCACGCATTCCTCACGTGTCGTAGAAGGCGACTAAAAGGGAAGGGAGCGGGTGGCTAGAAACCCTCCCTTCCTTGAATTTCAACTTTCTAAACGGGGAAACAGAAGAAGGAATCACGCAGGGAGTGTTCATTCTCCTCGAAGGCTCAGACTGGGGTGTCTAAATGTGTGTGGATGTAACTAAGATGAGAAAAAAAGGAGAGATAGGTAGTATGTTTGAGGAAAGGAATCTGGATGTTTTGCCTCTGAGTGAAACGAAGCTCAAGCTCAAGGGAAGAGTGGTTTGGAAATGTTTTGAAAGTAAAGTCAGGTGTTGGTGAGAGGACAAGAGCAAGGGAAGGAGTAGCACTACTCCTAAAACAGGAATGGTGGGAGTATGTGATAGAGTGTAAGATTGATATGGGTAAAACTTAAAGTGAATGGGAGAGATGGGTGACTATTGGTGCATATGCACCTGGGCATGAGAAGAAAGATCATGATAGGCAAGTGTTTTGGGAGCAGCTGAGTGAGTATGCTAGTAGTTTTGATGCACGAGACCGGGTTATAGTGATAGGTGATTTGAGTGCAAAGGTGAGTAATGTGGCAGTTGAGGGAATAGTTAGTGTACACGGGGTGTTCAGTGTTATAAATGGAAATGGTGAAGAGCTTGTAGACTTGTGTGCTGAAAAAGGACTGGTGATTGGGAATACCCGTAAAAAACAGAGATATAGATAGATGTACGTATGTAAGTAGGAGAGATGGCCAGAGAACGTTATTGGACTACGTGTTAAATGATAGGAGCGCGAAAGAGAGACTTTTGGATGTTAATTTGCTGAGATGTGCAACTGGAGGAATGTCTGATCATTATCTTGTGGAAGCGAAGGTGAAGATTTGCAGAGGTTTTCAGAAAAGAAAAGAGAATGTTGGGGTGACGAGAGTGGTGAGAGTAAGTGAACATGGGAAGGAGACTTGTTTGAGGAAGTACCAGGAGAGACTGAGCGCAGAAAAGGGCGTAAGGGGAATGGGGAGGAATGGGATGTATTTAAGGAAGCAGTGATGGCTTGCGCAAAAATACTTGTAGTATGAGAAGCGTGGAAGGTGGGCAGATTAGAGAGGGTAGTGAGGGGTTGGATGAAGAAGTTACATTATTAGTAAAAGAGAAGAGAGAGGGGTTTTGGACGATTTTAACAGGGAAATAGTGCACATGACTGGGAGATGTTTAAAAGAAAGAGGCAGGAGGTCAAGAGAAAGGTACAAGAGGTGAAAAAGAGGGCAATTGAGTGTTGGGGTGAGAGAGTAAAATTAAATTTTAGGGAGAATAAAAAGATGTTTTGGAAGGAGGTAAATAAAGGGCGTAAGACAAGTGAACAAATGGGAACATCGGTGAAGGGGGCTAATGGAGAGGTGATAACAAGGAGTGGTGATGTGAGGAGATGTAGTGAGTATTTTGAAGGTTTGTTTAATATGTTAGATGATAGAGTGGTAGATATAGGTTTTTTTGGTGGAGGTGGTGTGCTAAGTGAGAGGGTTAGGGAGGATGATATGGTAAACAGAGAAGAGGTAGTAAAAGCTTTGCGGATGATGAAAGCTGGCAAGGCAGCGGATTTGGATGGTATTGCAGTGCAACTTATTAAAAAGGGAGTGACTATGTTGTTGACTGGTTGGTAAGGATATTTAATGTATATATTACTCATGGTGAGGTGCCTGAGGATCGGCGGAATGCATGCATAGTGCCAATGTAAAAAGGCAAAGGGGATAAAGGTGAGTGCTCAACTTATATGGGAGGGTATTATTTGAGAGGGTGAAGGCATGTACAGAGCATTAGATTGGGAAGAGCAGTGTGGTTTCAAAAGTGGTAGAGGATGTGTGGATGAGGTGTTTGCTTTAAAGAATGTATATGAGAAATACTTAAGAAAATAGATGGATTTGTATGTAGAATTTATGGATCTGGAGAAGGCTTATGATAAGAGGCGAGAATGCTAACCGCTAGGCTATGGCCCTGGCTAATAGGAAATATCTATTCGAATACTAAGTACTCGAATACCCTTCGTATCACGTTGGTGAGCAACGGTGTCTACACCGGTCATTTTCCAACAGGCGCACATAGCCAGCAGATAGCATTTTACCAAACCTAACTGTACAACGCAGAGGTATATGAATACGAACATAGTGCATAGAAACGCGCATTTTCATAGACGAAGTGTATTCGAGTACTTAGTATTCGAATAGTTATTACCTATGAGCCAGGCCCATAGCCTAACGGTTAGCATTTCCGCCTCTTGCACAGGGGTCCCGGGATCGATCCTGGCTGTTGGAGGTTTGTATGTTCTATGAAAGTGCGCGTTTCTATGCACCATGTTTGTATTCATACACCTCCGTGTTGTACAGCAAGGTTCGTTAAAATGCTATCTGCTGGCTATGTGCGCCTGTTGGGAAATGACCGGTGTAGACCCCGTTGCTCACCAACGTGAGACGAAGGGTATTCGAGTACTTAGTATTCGAATAGTTATTACCTATTAGCCAGGCCCATAGCCTAGCGGTTAGCATTTCCGCCTCTTGCACAGGGGTCTCGGGTTCGATCCTGGCTGTTGGGGTTTTTTATGTTCTATGAAAGTGCGCGTTTCTATGCACTATGTTCGTATTCATATACCTCCACGTTTTACAGTTAGTTTCGGTAAAATGCTATTTTCTGGCTATGTGTGCCTGTTGGGAAATGACCGGTGTAGAACACGTTGCTCACCAACGTGAGACTAAGGGTATTCGAGTACTTAGTATTCGAATTGTTATTTCCTACTAGCCAGGCCCATATCCTATCGGTTAGCATTCCCGCCTCTTGCACAGGGGTCCCGGGTTCGATCCTGGCTGTTGGAGGTTTGTATGTTCTATGAAAGTGCGCGTTTCTATGCACTATGCTCGTATTCATATACCTCCGCGTTGTACAGTTAGGTTCGGTAAATTGCTATCTGCTGGCTATGTGCGCCTGTTGGGAAATGACCGGTGTAGACCCCGTTGCTCACCAACGTGAGACGAAGGGTATTCGAGTACTTAGTATTCAAATAGTTATTTCCTATTAGCCAGGCCCATGGCCTAGCGGTTAGGATTCCCGCCTCTTGCACGGGTTCGATCCTGGCAGTTGGATATATATATATATATATATATATATATATATATATATATATATATATATATATATATATATATATATATATATATATATTTGTTTATTCATTGTACATAATCGCTGTTTGCCGTGTCAGCGAGGTAACGCCAGGAAACAGACGAAGAATAGTCTATCCACTCATACACACGTATGTATATGTAAACGCCCACATACGCACATATTCATACACATACATATCAATTATACATACATAGACATACACATGCGCAGATATTACATACATACATTTGTATATATTCATACTTGCTTGCCTTCATGCACTCCTGTCGTTACCCCGACTCAGCGAGGCAGAGCCAGGAAAACAGACAAAATGGCAACATTCGTTCACACTCAGTCTCTAGCTTTCGTGTGTATTGCGCCGAAATCACAGCTCCCTTTCCATTTCCAGAACCAGAACTCTCCATTGTTTACCCCAGACGATTCACATGCCCTGGTTCATTCCATTGACATTACGTCGAACCCGGCATACCACATCATTCAAATTCACTCTTTTTCTTGCACAACTCTCACCTCCCTCTGTGTTCAGGCCCAGATCGCTCAAAATCTTTTCTACTCAATCCTTCCACCTCCAATTTGTTCTCCCGCTTCACAGTGTTCCCTCCACCTCTGACACATATATCCTCTTGGTCAATCTTTCCTCACTCATTCTCTCCATATGTCCAAACCATTTCAACACACCCTCCTCTACTTTCTCAACCATACTCGTTATATTTCCACACATCTCTCGTGCCCTTTCATTACTTACACCACATATTGTCCTCAAACATTTCATTTCCAGGGCATCCTCCCTCTTCCGTACAACCTTATCTATGGCCTATGCCTTGCAACCATATAACACTGTTGGAACCATTATTCCTTCAAACATACCCATTTTTTGCTCTCCAAGATAACTTTCTCTCCTTCCATACATTCTTCATCGCTCCCAGAACCATCACCCCCTCCCTCACCCTGTGGCTCACTTCCTCTTTCATGGTTCTATCCGCTGCTACGTCCACTCCAGGATATCTAAAACACTTTACTTCCTCCAGTTTTTCTCCATTTAAACTTACATCCCAATTAACTAGTTCCTCAAACCTACTAAAACTAATGACTTTGCTCTTATTCACATTCACTCTCAACTTTCTCCTTTCGCACACTTTTCCAAACTCAGTCACCAACCTCTGCAGTTTCTTCCACGAATCAGCCACTAAAGCTGTATCATCGGCGAACAACAACTGACTCACCTCCCAGGCTCTTTCATCCACAATAGACTGCATATTCGACTCTTTCAAAACTCTTTCATTTACTTCCCTAACCACCCCACTCATAACCAAATCAAACAAGCATGGCGACATCACACACCCCTGCCGCAGACCGACATTCACTGAGAACCAATCACTCTCTTCTCCTCCTACTCGTACACATGCCTTACATCCCGGGTAAAAACTTTTCACTGCTTCCAGCAACTTACCTCCCACACCATATACTCTAAAGAATCCTTCTACAAAGTATCTCTATCAACCCTATCATATGCTTTCTCCAGATCCATAAATGCTACATACAAATCCATCTGTTTTTCTAAGTATTTCTCATACATTCTTCAAATCAAACATACATAGATCCATCTACCACTTCTGAAACCAAACTGCTCTTCCCAGTCTAATGCTCTGTACATGCCTTCACCCTCTCTGTCAATACTATCCCGTATAATTTTTTAGGAATACTTAGCAAACTTATGCCTATATAGTTTGAACGCTCTCCTTTATCCCCTTCCCCTTTGTACATTAGCACTATGCATGCATTCCGCCAATCCTCAGGCACTTCACCATGGTCCATACACATACTGAATATCCTTACCAACCAATCAACAACAAACTCACCCCCTTTTTCGAGATAAGATCCACTGTAATACCATCCAAACCCACTTCCTTGCCGGATTTCATCTTCCGCAAAGGTTTCACTACCTCTCCTCTCTTAACCAAATCATTCTCACTGACCCTCTCTTTTCGTACACCACCGCGACCAAAATACTCTATATCTACCATTCTATTATCAAACACATTCAATAAACCTTCAAAATACTCACTCCATCACTACCTGTCATCACTTCCCCACTTTCTCCCTTCACCGATGCTCCCCATTGTTCTCTTGTCTTACGCGCGTTGTTTATCTCCTAAAACATCTTTCATTCTCTCTAAAACTTAATGATAGTTTATCACTCCCAGCTCTCTGTTGCCCTCTTTTTCAACTTTCTTTTGACCTCTCTATGCTTTCTCTGATACATCTTCCAGTCATTTGCACCACTTCCATGGAAATATCGTTCAAACTCCTCTGTTCTCCCTTTCACTAACAACATTATTTCTTCCTCCCACCGCTCACTACCCTTTCTAATCTACTAACCTCCCAGCTTTCTCATATCACATGCATCTTTTCCACAAGTCATCACTGGTTCCCTAAGTATATCCCATTTATGAACCACTCCCCTCACGTCATTTGCTCTCATCTTTTGCCATTCTACAATCAGTCTCTCCTGATAGTTCCTCACACGAGTTTCCTTTCCATGCCTGCTTATTCTCACCACTCTTTTCTCCCCAACATTCTCTCTTCTTTTCTAAAAGCCTCTACAAATCTTCACCTTCACCTCCATAATATTGTGATCAAACACCCCTCTAGTTGCCCCTCTCAGCACATTAACATCCAAAAGTCTCTTTTCCACTCCTAACAATTAGCACGAGGTCCCTTTGATCATCTTTCCTACTCACATACGTATACTTATATATATTTCTCTTTTTAAACCAGGTACTCCCAATCACCAGTCTTTTTTTAGCACACAAATCCACAACTTCTTCACTATTTCCACTTACAACACTGACCATCACAAGTACACCAATTATATCCTCGAGTGCCGCATTACTCACCTTTGCATTTAAATCACCTATCACTATAGCCCGGTCTCGTGCATCAAAGCTGTTAATACACTCACTCAGCTGCCCCCAAAACACTTGCCTCTCATGATCTTTCTTCACACGACTAGGTTCATAGGCACCAATAATCACTCATCTCTTTCCTCTACTTTCAATTTTACCCTCAACAATCTAGAATTTGCTTTCTTACATTCTATCACATGCTCCCACAATTTCTGCTTTAGGAGTATTGCTACTCTCTCGTTAGCACTTGTCCTCTCTCTAACCCCTGACTTTACTCCCAAGACTTTCCCAAACCATTCTTAACCTTTACCCTTGAGCTTCGTTTCACACAGAACCAGAACATCCAAGATTCTTTCCTCAAACATACTACATATCTCTCCTTTCTCTCATCTTGGTTACATCCACACACATTCAGACACCCCAATTTGTGCCTTCGAGGAGGATGAGCACTCTCCGCTTAGCTCCTTCTTCTGATTACAGTTAGGACAGACTTTATATGAGAGTCTGTGTTTCTTCTTGGTAAAGCTTGGCATGATAGAACTAAGAGCATTTCCGAGTATTACATTTCATATATCTTTGATACCTACGGTATTTAAGAATTCATTTCAATAATTTTAGAAAGTCCATATCATTAACTTATTTTTCTCTCTTCCATCCCTTATCCTTTCACCAACTTGCCCACAAGCCGACCCGTTTACCCACCTTCTCGTCTACTCGTTTTCCTTTACCTTTTTATACTCACATCAATCTGTTATTTCACTTACCTATTTGCAAAACTTTCCAACTTCCTATTCCTTTCTTCATATATCCCTGAATCTATACTTACATTTATCCATACATTCATCTATCCACTTGCTGAATCACGTTTCAACCTTTGACCCATGCATCCAATCTCGTTCCCGCCGACACCTCTTCTCCCTACAACTGAGTACACTCATCCTGAGTCCACTTACCACACCATCAGGTACGAGCAACAGACGGGCGTCCTGAAGGAGAGAGGGATATCAGGTACCAACTTAGTGACTCCACCAACTTTGCCATCGACGAAGGTGGCGTCATCTTCAACCTACGTCACTTAGATTTCGAGCACACCAACGGCTACTACGTCTTACAGGTTATCGCTGAGGACCAAGGTGAGCAGGGAGAGACACATTACTGTTGCATGGCATGGCCAGCAAGTCCTGACACTCACAGCTGATGATCAACCGTGTGTGTTACAGGTCAACTTCAGTAAGTCGTGAAGTTTACATTCGAAAACCTTGGTAAGTCTGGGTTATACATTACAGCCACCAGTTTCTGAAGATCACAGTGATTATCTTCATGATAGACGACCCATACAGGAGAGAACATAGTGAAGTAGTGAGCTGTAGGCCTGGCAGGTTGTGACAAAAAAAGACTGTGGGAAAAGACCTGTCGAGGATGATAGGTTACGAGATACATTTATAATCCCCTATGATTTCGTCATTTCTTAATATGATGTCTTTATCCTTCGTTCCGTAACTTAATGCACTGTTGAAACTCTTTGATGTGATTTCAAACTTCAATACATAGGTTTATAACCTTTCCACAGTTGCAAAACCACAGCCTTGGATGTATTTCTACCAGTTATCTATATGACGGAGGACATTTCGTGATGATACTGAAGTATGAAGACTATCTCTCATAAAGTCATATACCACCACACGTAACAGGGCACTTCAGGTGTTGTAAACATCTTTGCCAAATCAAATTACCCGTTGTGACAAGTGTATAGTTCCAGTTGTGCTTCAGTGGTTACAGGTGTGGCTGTATAGTTCAAGTTGTGGCTACGCAGTTTAGTTCCAAGCATGAGAGTATAGTTCCAGTTGAGTTTCAGTAGTTCCAGATGTGGTTATATAGTTCCAGTCATGGTTCAGTAGTTCCAGGCGTGGTTGTATAGATCCAGTTGAGCTTCAGTAGTTCCAGATGTGGTTATATAGTTCCAGTTGTAGTTCAGTAGTTCCAGGTGTGGTTCTACAGTTCCAGTTGTGGTTCAATAGTTCCAGGTGTGGTTGTATATTTTCAGCTGTGGTTCAATAGATCCAGGTATGGTTGTATAGTTCCAGTTGTGGTTCTATAGTTCCAGATGTGGTTGTATAGTTCCAGTCGTGGTTCAATAGTTCCAGATATGGTTGTATAGTTCCAGTCGTGGTTCAGTAGTTCCAGATGTGGTTGAATAGTTCCAATTGTGGTTCAATAGTTCCAGATGTGGTTGTATAGTTCCAGTCGTGGTTCAGTAGTTCCAGGTGTTGTTGTATAGTTCCAGTCGTGGTTCAGTATGCAGGTGTGGTTGTTTAGTTCTAATTGTGGTGCCGCAGTACTATGGGTCGTTTCGTAGTTCCATTTATGGTTCAGTAGTTCCAGGTTTAGTTTCATAGTTTCAGGTCCTGTTCAGTAGTTCTATGTGTGGTTGTGTAGCACCAGTTGTTGTTCAGTAGTTCCAAGTATAGTCTTATATTTTCAGTTGTGGTTCAGAAGTTCAATGTGTGATTTATTGTTTCATTTATGGTTCAGTAGCTCCAGGTTCCATTTGGAATTCATCTGTTTGCTTTGAAGAATGTATGTGAGAAATACTTAGAGAAACAAATGGATTTGTATGTAGCATTTATGGATCTGGAGAAAGCATATGATAGAGTTGATAGAGATGCTCTGTGGAAGGTATTAAGAGTGTATGTGATTGCATAGTTCCAGGTCTGGTTGAGTACTTCCTGGTATGATTGTACAGTTTCGGGGATGATTGACTAGTTCATGATATAGTTGTAAGGTTGAGTAGTTCATGGCGTGGTTATACAGTTTTAGGAATGGTTGAGAAGTTCATGGTATGGTTGTATTGTACCTGCCATGCTTGAACAGTTCATGATGTGGTTGCATAGTTTATGGAATTGTTAAGTAGTTCATGGTGTGATCGTATTGTTCCAGGTATAGTTGACTAGTTCATGGTGTAGTTACAGTTCCAGGCGTGGTTGTATACTTCCAGATGTGGTCGAATCTTTCATGATGCGGTCGAATATTTCATGGTGATGTATCATAGTGTGATTGTATCGTTCATGAGGTATTTGTATAGTTCTAGAAATAGTTGAGTGCTTCATGGTATGGTTGTATGGTTCCAGGCATGGTTGAGTACATCATGTGGTTGTATTGCTCCAGATACGGTTGCATATTTCCAAGTGTGGTTGAGTAGTTCATAGGGTGGTTGTATACCTGTAGGTGTGGTTGTATATTTCTAAAAGTGGTTCAGTAGTTTAGCATGTTGGTGATTAGTTCTATGTCGTTTAGTTTAGTTATGGTTGAAAT
Source organism: Panulirus ornatus (assembly GCF_036320965.1). Lineage (NCBI taxonomy): Eukaryota > Metazoa > Arthropoda > Malacostraca > Decapoda > Palinuridae > Panulirus > Panulirus ornatus. The sequence continues at coordinate 34,969,961 of NC_092227.1, read as the reverse complement.
GTTCATGGTGTGGTTGTATTGTTCCAGGAGTGCTTCAGATGTTCATAGTGTGGTTGTATAGCTCAAAGTATGGTTGAATTGTTTATAGCATAACTGTATGATTCTAGGTGTGTGGTTATAAGATTAAAGGCAATATTAGATAGTTCATATAGTAGGTGAACAGTTCCAATTATGGTTGAATACTTCATGTAATTTCTATAGATTTGTTCGTGCGGTTGAATAATTCACGGAGATGTATGGTTATTTTGTGGTTGTTCAGTCACAATGTGGTTATATAGTTTCTGGTATGGTTGTAAAAGTCTAAGTATGACTGAATCGTCATCAATATGATTACATACTTCACTGCTGGGTTGTATAGTTCTAGTTGTGGTGAATGATTTATGATGTTGTTCAATTGTTCATAGTATACTTGCACATATCTATTTGTGGCGGTATAATTCATAATGCAGTTGAATGATTCCAAGAAGGGTTGTATAGCCTATTGTGTGGTTTTATGAATGACAATATTGTTATAGAGTAAGATGAATTTTTATTGCAGGGGACAGTCTCTGGGGAAGGAACAAGGCTGTGGTGACGGCTAACATCCAGGTGACGGACGCACCGGAGGAACCCTACTTCGAATACCCTCACTATTCTTTCTCTGTCTCCGAGTTTGCTCCAAAAGGCAGGTTGATTTTGACAGTGCATGTGTATGCTGCAAGATATACTAGTACCGAAAACATCTTTTAGTACTTATGGTTCATACTGAATATTTGATTTTGTGCAAATGCTTCAACGGTCCCTGGGCAACAATCTAGGCAGCATTCTAGGCAACAATTTCTAAGCATATCCATTTGATGAACGCATTAGTGAAATGCGACAGTTCGATTGAAGTACACAACTGTCCTAACAGACCTTGGGAAATACCAAACGAATTAAACTGTTTTTTTTTTGTCACCTGAAGGTTGGTATAGTCTTGAAGAGCACTAAACAGCTACAATATAACTGACCTCTGTGAGTGCTCAGTGGTCTAGACGATGCTTAGTAGTAACACAAATGTCTTAACGTCCACAGTTCTTTGGATGCAATAGTCTTGGGTTAGGGTCCCCCTCACGCATGAGTCCTTAGAGAGTAATCATGTCATTCTTGTCCTAGGAGGGTAATTATCAGATTTTTATTTCACTGAACTTCTCACTAGCCTTGATTACCTTTCCTTGACGTTCAAAGATGTTGATATCTGCTGAAGAACAATAGATTAAATTCTCTGGTTTAAATTTTAAAGTTATTAGAATATCCACTATGTTCTCATGAGTTGCAAAGTGTTAATTTGGCTATGAGCGTTCTTGGTTTGCACTCAAGAGACCAAGAGGTCTCTTTGGGTGCAGGGAATTCTACAATTGGAAATTTGTTTCAGCTTAGGTCCAACAGTCGTTAAATTAACTTTAGTGATAGTCTTCCGTTTTAGCCTGGCAGACAATCAGTAAAGCTTGTCGAATACACAACAGAGGAAGTAATAATAATGTGAGATTGCAATATCTCGGCATACTTCCTGATCCTCATTTTCTATATCTTTCCTAGGTAGCTACGTTGGTAAGGTGATAGCTCATGATGATGACGGAGACCTCGACTATTATTTTCTGGACGATGTGGAGCCCTCTGATATGGTGAGCAGAGAGAGAGAGAGAGAGAGAGAGAGAGAGAGAGAGAGAGAGAGAGAGAGAGAGAGAGAGAGAGAGAGAGAGAGTTGTGTGTTAGTAAGTGATATCCGTCGAAGCGTCGGGATCAGCTGAATTATCAAAGGGATTTCAGGATGGAGGAGAGAAGACGCGTAAGTGTTCTCGTGCAATAGGAAAAGGGAAGGGTCATATATACCAAAGGATTTTGTAGATTTTTTCCTCTGTTATGCAGAGTATAAAGGTGAACTTTGGCAAAGCAGCAGAATTGGTTAAGAAGGATAATGCTCCTCGGATGCTTGTGAAACCGGCTTGTGAAACAGGAAAGCGTGGGATATCGCGTCGTTGACAGATGATAGAAACTTAGCGAATTAAACTATACTTAACTGTGTCTTTATCAAGAGAATTACGAATGTACAAAAGAAAATGGAGGGGAATAATTGTAGAAGTAACTGTAGAGGTCTCATTAATGTAATCTGCCGTGGAATGATCGCACTGAAGACTTAATGGTTTCATCAGATAAAGTATTCAATCCTTACGAAAGTCTAAGTGGAAAATGAATTAATGAACACATTAACACGTCTAGGCATGTTACGTTAAGTCGTCTGTTTGCTGAGATTCAAGGTAAACGTCTTAAGATTAATGGATTATCACAGATGTTATTGTTGAAGGGAAGTGAAAAACAGTTTGTTTCTCTCCCTGTGGGACACGTATGGTATCAGCTTCTGTTGTCTGGACGATACACGATGTTTCATAGCTCCTGATTCACTTATAACGTGTTGAGAAGGAAGGCTACTGGTTAAGCAGGCACTGATATCAAACTTTTTACCACGGATGATATGAAGGACATGTCGAGCCATGAAGCTTAGCAAAATCCTATTTTTTTGTGTCAGAAGAAATATTATCGATGATTCAAGTAGAAAAAAGGTTTGTTGTGTGTGAAATGATGGTGAACAGATTAAAAGAACTGGTTAAGCCTAAGAAGATTGTCAGAACGTTATATTTCCACAAGGCTTATTTTGTAAGGAGAGAGAGAGAGAGAGAGAGAGAGAGAGAGAGAGAGAGAGAGAGAGAGAGAGAGAGAGAGAGAGAGAGAGAGAGAGAGAGAGAGAGAGAGAGAGAGAGAGAGAGAGAGAGAGAGATCAGTAATTTTTTGTAAATCAATATTCTACGCATGTGGGTGTATGTGTCTGTCCAAATGTAGATTCCTTTGTATATCTCTGTGTATGATGTAGTTCTTGGGTTTAATAACATCGTCTACCGGTATATAGACTAGCCAGTCACTTTGCCTCGCTCCACACACCACATGATCACCACCACCACCAATCTTCTCTCTTGCCAGTTCACCATCAACAGCGTGACGGGCGTGGTGAGCCTGGCTCGGGCTCCTGATGGAACCCAGTGGGTCTATACGTTCCAGGCAGGAGCCCTCGACCACCGGAGCCACGTCACACTGGTCCCTGTTACTGTCCACATCATAGGTAAGTTCCTCCTCCTTAGGTCTAGAAGCACATAGTTCCTGAGGTGCGGATTTTTAGGTCTATATTCTATTGATCACGACAGTGTGATGACCCGAGAGACTGACGGAACGGCCCCCGAACACGACGGTAAGACTCTTGAGTATGGAGGTACAACCCGTGAGCACGGCAATGCCAACTATCAGAATAACGATACAGCCTTTCAGCACGATAGTACGACTCTTGGGTAGGATGGACTGGCCTTTGGCCTTACAATTAAGAGTTAAGTCAAAGGTCAAGCCATCTACACAGTGGTCATACCGTCGTGCTCAAGGAGTATGTCGTCATGCTCAAGTCTTACCTTTGTGCTCAGTGGATTAATTTCCATTAAACGAAAACCACTTTTTTTCACGACTGCGTTGTTATCAGTTTGGTTCCTCTCTCTTTATCTCAGGATATCTTGAGCTAGCTCTTTTACTTGTCTTTACGATCGCATTACTCCATTATCTTAATTTTACTTCGGTACTTGTGCGCGAGAGCCTGACTCCACTCCCCAACATAAAGGTCAAAGGCTTGTAGTTTGCACGTCATCTCATCCTGATACTAGTCAATGTGGCCCACTGTGACATCAATAGGGAGGGTGTGGTACCTGTAGCTATGACTATATGACCTTAGTTTTACTTTCGTACTTACGTATTGACCTCATTTAAGCCCAATACCTGTAGTCACGTCCTGAATTGTCGGTGGTCTTAGTTGTCTTGGTTCTGACCGACCATAGTATAAGTAACCGTCTTATTTTGATAATTACCACTCTAATGTTCTGTGACCTTGGAATCTGGTTTTGCAATCTTAGCTGAAGCTGGAACCTCTTGAGGTAATCATTAAAAGTTCTGAAACTAGTCATCTTTAACTAATTAGAACATAGGACCGTCAATGAACTCCGTTGAATGCAACATTTGTGTTTATGACCATGGTTTATCCTGATATCTCAGAACTTGGTACCATTATTTACTATTAGTGATTGTGTCATTGAATTTAGCTGACGTTGCTACTTACAGCGGGAATCATTTCAGTTACCCTCATTACTTATGTAACATACATCCTTATCTTGCTTCTCAGGTCGTCGTCTAAGTAACGTTACTGTAGCTTTAGACATACCCATGGAAGTTACAAATATCAAAATATTTCTTTCTTTGCATGCTGTAATTGTCAACAAAGCGTAACAAAAACACTGAAATATAGAAATAACTGCATGTACAATAGCAGACATATGGATGTACTATTTCAAAGACTAAAATAATTTTCTCTTCACAAGCAGCCAGCAGCCCATCCTATGGTAAGGCACAGCAATATAAGGCATATCATGGCATCTCCTTGATCAAGATATGCTACCTTTAAGAGCGATGGTACTAACCCTGAGCATGACGTTACCCTTGGGTATGACGACGTGGCCTTCCACGTGATTCTTAAAGAACGATTAAAAAGTCAGACAAGCTATATAACCCACTGGTTGTATGGCCATGCTCAGGGTTCGTACACTCGTGTGCAGGAGTTCTAAATCAACATACATAATATTCAAAAAATCTGTAAACTAATTCATTGGAATCATTAGCAAGAATATACGTTATGGCAATAGAATACATTCATGAATAATTTAGCACTATAAATATATCGCTTTGTTCTTTAACAGCCTGTTATTTCTCTCTTCCACGCCACAGCTCGCCTCGTCCGGGTTGCCAATGGTAAGAAATTGATCGTGTTTTGGACAATGATTAGTAGCTGATCATAATAATGACATGAGAAAAACGTTTTCCCTATCTGAAACTATTATATTCACATAGAGATATCAATTAATGTAATGTATCATTAGATAAGTTCACAACGTTTTGTATGATCTAATGATTTATCATTTTTCCTCAATATATTCAAAGAACTATAGAAGGCAAAAATAAATGCACAAGTACATAAATCAGATTCAGAGAGTGAAGGCATGTACAGAGCATCAGATTGGGGAAGAACAGTGTGGTATCAGAGGTGGGAAAGGATGTGTAGATCAGGTGTTTGCTTTGAAGAAAGTATGCGATAAATACTTACAAAAACAAATGGATTTGTATGTAGCATTTAGGGATCTGGTGAAGGCATATGATAGGGTTGATAGATGCTCTGTGGAAGGTACTAAGAATATATGGCGTGGGAGGTAAGTTGCTAGAAGTAGAGAAAAGTTTGTACCAGGCATGTAAGGCATGTGTACGAGTAGGAAGAGAGGAAAGTGATTGGTTCCCAGTGAATGTCGGTCTGCGTCAGGGGTGTGTGATGTCCCCATGGTTGTTTAATTTGTTTATGGATGGGGTGGTTAGGGAGGTAAATGCAAGTGTTTTGGAGAGTGGGAGAGTATGCAGTGTGTTGTGGATGAGAGGGCCTGGGAAGTGAGTCAGTTGTCGTTTGCCGATGATACACCTCTATTGGCTGATTCGTGTGAGAAATTCGTGTGACTGAGTTTGGAAAAGTGCGTGAAAGGAGAAACTTCAAAGTAATTGTGAATAAGAGCAAGGTTACTAAGTTCAGTAGGGTTGAGGGGCAAGTTAATTGAGATATAAGTTTGAATGGAGAAAAATTGGAGGAAGTGAAGCGTTTTAGATATCTGAGAGTGGACATAGCAGCGGATGGAACCATTTTCATGCCTCTGTAGTTTGGAGACTCACGTTTATCCCCTTTGTCTTTGTACAGTTGTACTATGCATGCATTCCGCCAATCCTCAGGCACTTCTCAAGGATCCATACATACATTAAATATCCTTACCAACTAATAAACAACACAGACACCCCCCATTCTTAATAAATTTCACTGCTTTACCATCCAAAACGTTCACTATCTCTTCCCTGTTTACCAAGCCATTTTCTCTGACCCTCTCACTTTGCACAACACCCCACCAAAACAACTTATGTCTGCCACTCTGTCATCAAACACATTGCGGAGTAGTACTCCAATCCTTCCACGCCTCTTATCCTCCTTTATGTTCAGTCCCCAATTACTCAAAATCTAATTTACTCCTTCCTTCCACCTCCATTTTGATATCCCGCCTCGTCTTGTTCTCTCTTCCTCTGACACATACATATTCCCTGGCAACCCCTCCCCACTCATTCTCTTCAGATGCTCAAACCACCCCAACACACCATCTTCTGCTCTCTCATCCACACATCTCTCTTACTCTTTCATTACTTACTCGATGAATCCACCTCAGGTACATCAGAAAGAGGAGTCATGCCGAGAGTGCTCATCCTCCTCAAAGGCTCAGATTTAAGTGCCTGAATGTGAGTGAAAGTAACCAAGATGAGAAGAAAGGAGAGATAGGTAGTATGTCTGACGAAAGAAACCTGGATGTTTTGGCTCTGAGTGAAACGAAGCATAAGTGTAAAGGGGAAAAGTGGTTAGGAAAAATCTTGGGGGTAATGTTAGGGGTTCGCGAGAGGACACGAGCAAAGAAACGAGCAGCACTAAACCTTCAACAGGAGTTATGTGAGTACGTGAGTGTAAAAAAGTAAATTCTAGATTGATGTGGATGATTATTGATGCTTATGCACCTGATCATTAGAAGAAAGATCAAGAGAGGCGGGTGTTTTAGGAGCAAAAAAGTGAGTGTGTTAGCAGCTCTGATGCACAAGACCGGGTTATAGCGATGGGTGATTTATCTGTAAAAGTGAGTAATATGGCAGTTGAGGGTACAATTGGTGTACATGGGGTGTTCAGTGTTGTAAATGGAAATGGTGAAGAGCTTGTGGATTTCTGTGCTGAAAAAGGACTGGTGATTGGGAATACGTGGTTCAAAAAGACTTATATACATAAGTATACATATGTGAGTTGGAGAAATGGTCAAAGGGCGCTGCTGGCTTACGTGTTAATATTTAGGCGTGTAAAAGAGAGACTTTTGGAAGTTGATGTGCTGAGAGGGGCAGCTAGAGGGATGTCTAATCACTATCTTGTGGAGGCAAAGGTGAAAAGTTGTAGAGGTTTCCAGAAAAGAAGGGAAAACGTTGGGAAGAGAGTGGTGAATTCAAATGAGCTTAGAAAGGAAACTAGAGTCAGGAAGTACCATGAGAGATTGAGTGTAGAATGGAAAGAGGTGAGAGCAAATGACGTGATGGGAGTGGGTGAGGAATGGTATGTATTTATGGTAGTAGTGATGGCTTGCGCAAAAGATGCATGTGCCATGAAAAAAGTGGAAGTTGGGCAGATATGAAAGGGTAGTTAGTAATGGGATAAAGACGTAAGATTGTTAGTGAAACAGAAAAGAGAGGCGTTTGAGCGATATTTGCAGGGAAGTAGTCAAATGTCAAGGAGATGCATAAAAGAAAAAAAAAACGACAAGAGGTCGAGTGAAAGGTGAAAGAGTTGAAAAAGAGGGCAAATGAGAGTTCGGAAGTGAGAGTATCCTTGAATTTTAAGGGGAATACAGAGAAATTTTGGAAGGAGGTAAATTACGAGCGTAAGACAAGAGAACAAATAGGAACATCGGTGAAGGGAGTAAGAAGGGAAGTGATAAGAGATAGCGATGGAGTGAGATGTGGTGAGAATTTTGAAGGTATTTTTATGTGTTTGGTCGTGGCGGTGTACGAAGTGAGAGGGTCAAGGAGAATGGTTTGGTGAAGAGAGAAGAGGTAGTGAAAGATTTGCGGAAGATGAAATCCGGCAAGGCACCGGGTTTGCATGGTATTGCAGTGGAAGCTATTAAAATTGGAGGTGACTGTGTAGTTGATTGGTTGGTAAGGATATTCACTGTATGTATGGGCCATGGTGAGGTGCCTGAAGATTGGCGGAATGCATACATATTGCCACTGTATAAACGGGAAGGGGAAAAAGATGATTGTTCAAACTACAGAAGCATATGTTTGTTGAGTATTCCTGGAAATTATATGGGAGGGTATTGATTGAGAGGGTCTAGGCATGTATAGAGCATTCAGACAGGGGAAGATCAGTGTGGTTTCAGAAGTGGTAAAGGATGTGTAGATCAGATGTTTGCTTTGAATAATATATGTGAGAAATACTTAGAAAAACAAATGAATTAGTATGTAGCATTTATGGATATGGAGAAAGCATATGATACGGTTGATAGAGATACTTTGTGGTAGGTTTTAAGAGAATATGGTGTGGGAGGTAAGATGTTAGAAGCAGTTAGAAGTTTTTACCAATGATGTAAGGCTTGTGTGCGAGTAGGAAGTGAGGAGAGTGACTCGTTCCCAGTGAATGTCGGTCTGCGGTAGGGGTGTGTGATGTCCCCATGGTTTTCAATTTGCTTATGGATGGGGTGGTTAGGGAGGTAAATACAAGAGTTTTGGAGAGAAGGGTGAGTATGCAGTCTGTTGTAGATGAGAGGGCCTGGTAAGTGAGTCAGTTGTTGTTCGCCGATGATACATCGCTAGTGGCTGATTCGTGTGAAAGACTGCAGAGGTTGGGGACTGAGTTTGGAAAATTTTGAAAGGAATAAGTTGAGAGTAAATGTGAATGAGAGCAAAGTCATTAGCTTCAGCAGTTTTGAGGGACAAGTTAACTGGGATATAAGTCTGAATGGAGAAAAATTGGAGGAAGTAAAGTATCTTAGATATCTGAGAGTGGACCTAGCAGCGATTGGAACCATGGAAGTAGAAATGAGTTACAGGGTAGGGTAGGGAGTTAAGGTTCTGGGAGCCAAGAAAAAGGAGAGAACGTTATCTTGGATAGCAAAAATGGGTATGATTGAAGGAATAGTAGTTCCAGCAATGTTATATGGTTGCGAGGAATGAACTATAGATAGGGTTGTACGGAGGAGGTGGATGTGTTAGAAATGAAATGTTTGAGGACAATATGTCGTGTGAGGTGGTTTGATCGATTAAGTAACGTAAGGGTAAGAGAAATGTGTGAAGATAAAAAGAGTATGGTTCAGAGGACAGAAAAGGGTATGCTGAAACGGTTTGGACATATGGATAGAATGAGTGAAGGAAGATTGACACAGAGGATATATGTGTCAGATGTGGAGGGAACAAGAAGAAGTGGGAGAACAAATTGGAGGTGGAAGGATGGAGTGAAGAAGATTTTGAGTGATTGGGGCCTGAACATACAGGAGGGTGAAACGCGTGCAAGGAATAGAGTGAATTGGAATGATGTGATATACCAGGGTCGTCGTGATTTCAATGGATTGAACCAGGGGATGTGAAGCGTCTTAGATAAGCCATGGAAAGTTCTCTGGGGCCGGAATATGAGAAGGGAGCTGTGGTTTCGGTACATTACAAATGAAAGCTTCAGAGCGAATGTGAACGAATGTGACCTTTTTTCAGTATTTCTGGCGCTGCCTCGAGGAAGCAAAGAATAGGGTGGGGTAACGACAGATGGCTCTACTGTTGATAAAATCTTAAACCATTAACCTTCTTTTCCACATCATAAGATTATGATACGCTCGTTTTTTGTCTTGGATAATCAAGTGTTAACCAAATAGCGTCCTAGCTACGTCTATTCGTTGTATATCAGTTGACTTATATTTCTTTCTTGTATCTCCCCTGATGATGTGATTATTACACGAAAGTGCACTTGGGAACGTCTTGTTTTTCACTTTCCCAGTGGACTCATCAAAATCTATTTGATCACTCGCAAATCCTTTCCATATATATATATATATATATATATATATATATATATATATATATATATATATATATATATATATATATATATATATAGGGAGGTAAATGCAAGAGTTTTGGAAAGAGGGGCAAGTATGAAGTCTGTTGGGGATGAGAGAGCTTGGGAAGTGAGTCAGTTGTTGTTCGCTGATGATACAGCGCTGGTGGCTGATTCATGTGAGAAACTGCAGAAGCTGGTGACTGAGTTTGGTAAAGTGTGTGGAAGAAGAAAGTTAAGAGTAAATGTGAATAAGAGCAAGGTTATTAGGTACAGTAGGGTTGAGGGTCAAGTCAATTGGGAGGTGAGTTTGAATGGAGAAAAACTGGAGGAAGTGAAGTGTTTTAGATATCTGGGAGTGGATCTGGCAGCGGATGGAAACATGGAAGCGGAAGTGGATCATAGGGTGGGGGAGGGGGCGAAAATTCTGGGGACCTTGAAGAATGTGTAGAAGTCGAGAACATTATCTCGGAAAGCAAAAATGGGTATGTTTGAAGGAATAGTGGTTCCAACAATGTTGTATGGTTGCGAGGCGTGGGCTATGGATAGAGTTGTGCGCAGGAGGATGGATGTGCTGGAAATGAGATGTTTGAGGACAATGTGTGGTGTGAGGTGGTTTGATCGAGTGAGTAACGTAAGGGTAAGAGAGATGTGTGGAAATAAAAAGAGCGTGGTTGAGAGAGCAGAAGAGGGTGTTTTGAAATGGTTTGGGCACATGGAGAGAATGAGTGAGGAAAGATTGACCAAGAGGATATATGTGTCGGAGGTGGAGGGAACGAGGAGAAGAGGGAGACCAAATTGGAGGTGGAAAGATGGAGTGAAAAAGATTTTGTGTGATCGGGGCCTGAACATGCAGGAGGGTGAAAGGAGGGCAAGGAATAGAGTGAATTGGAGCGATGTGGTATACCGGGGTTGACGTGCTGTCAGTGGATTGAATCAAGGCATGTGAAGCGTCTGGGGTAAACCATGGAAAGCTGTGTAGGTATGTATATTTGCGTGTGTGGACGTATGTATATACATGTGTATGGGGGGTGGGGGGGTTGGGCCATTTCTTTCGTCTGTTTCCTTGCGCTACCTCGCAAACGCGGGAGACAGCGACAAAGTATAATAAAAAAATAATAATATATAGATATATATATATATATATATATATATATATATATATATATATATATATATATATATATATATATATATATATATATATATATATATATATATATATATATATATATATATATATATATATATATATATATATATATATATATATATATATATATATATATATATATATATATAGGGAGGTAAATGCAAGAGTTTTGGAAAGAGGGGCAAGTATGAAGTCTGTTGGGGATGAGAGAGCTTGGGAAGTGAGTCAGTTGTTCTTCGCTGATGATACACCGCTGGTGGCTGATTCATGTGAGAAACTGCAGAAGCTGGTGACTGAGTTTGGTAAAGTGTGTGGAAGAAGAAAGTTAAGAGTAAATGTGAATAAGAGCAAGGTTATTAGGTACAGTAGGGTTGAGGGTCAAGTCAATTGGGAGGTGAGTTTGAATGGAGAAAAACTGGAGGAAGTGAAGTGTTTTAGATATCTGGGAGTGGATCTGGCAGCGGATGGAAACATAGAAGCGGAAGTGGATCATAGGGTGGGGGAGGGGGCGAAAATTCTGGGGGCCTTGAAGAATGTGTGGAAGTCGAGAACATTATCTCGGAAAGCAAAAATGGGTATGTTTGAAGGAATAGTGGTTCCAACAATGTTGTATGGTTGCGAGGCGTGGGCTATGGATAGAGTTGTGCGCAGGAGGATGGATGTGCTGGAAATGAGATGTTTGAGGACAATGTATGGTGTGAGGTGGTTTGATCGAGTAAGTAACGTAAGGGTAAGAGAGATGTGTGGAAATAAAAAGAGCGTGGCTGAGAGAGCAGAAGAGGGTGTTTTAAAATGGTTTGGGCACATGGAGAGAATGAGTGAGGAAAGATTGACCAAGAGGATATATGTGTCGGAGGTGGAGGGAACGAGGAGAAGAGGGAGACCAAATTGGAGGGGGAAAGATGGAGTGAAAAAGATTTTGTGTGATCGGGGCCTGAACATGCAGGAGGGTGAAAGGAGGGCAAGGAATAGAGTGAATTGGAGCGATGTGGTATACAGGGGTTGACGTGCTGTCAGTGGATTGAATCAAGGCATGTGAAGCGTCCGGGGTAAACCATGGAAAGCTGTGTAGGTATGTATATTTGTGTGTGTGGACGTGTGTATGTACATGTGTATGGGGGGGTTGGGCCATTTCTTTCGTCTGTTTCCTTGCGCTACCTCGCAAACGCGGGAGACAGCGACAAAGTATAAAAAATATATATATATATATATATATATATATATATATATATATATATATATATATATATATATATACACATACACATACATACGCACATATACACACATACACACATACATATATACATACATATGAAAAATGTAAGAAATAATTTAGAAAACTGAAACTTCTAGCTTGAAATGAAATGAAAAATGAATGTCACATAATGGTTCAACCTCAGGCTATGGAAAGGGAAATGTATAATTTATCTACACAAACGTAAATAGTAGTTTTCATCAATTTAACCACTGTATCATACTTCCTGGTCCACTTCTCTTATCATGAAACAGGAATATTGGCTTATGATGTTTCTCAATTGTCTTCATTACACAAAGTACAACCATATCTTGTATACATGAGGGTAGGTAGTTGGTCATCCGCCATAATAAAGCCTTGACAGACCAAAAATTTACCTGGACCTCAACTTTTCCAGTACATTTATGAAAAGCACCTTTTTGCTATCCATCTCTATCACTTTGAAAAAAAAAAAAACTCCCTTTGTTCACATTTCAATGAAAGAATAAGCTTCCATTTCTAAGCTACATTTTTTTTCCAATTTCACTATTTTCTTATCATGTATGAACTATCACTCCAGTAACACAACTAGCAACATTTACTTCCCCTTTAAAAAAGTTCTGGGAAAGTCTGTCTCGATACACTGCGTGTCACTCTACCACGTGGCGAGGTTTGTGTTGCAGTGGTTCTTGATTCACAAACGTAGTAGCATCACTGGTGGGCCTCTGTACAAGGGAGACTAGCGCTGGATCTTGGAATAGTTGGGGCTGTTGGTCTGAACAAGATGGTTGAGACTGGGAAACAGAAGAAGAAGTCACGCGGGGAGTGCTCATCCTCCTCGAAGGCTCAGTCTGGGGTGTCTAGATGTATGTGGATGTAACCAAGATGTGAAAAAAGGAGAGATAGGTAGTATGTTTGAGGAGAGGAAAATGGATGTTTTGGCTCTGAGTGAAATAAAGCTCAAGGGTAAATGGAAAGAGTGGTTTGGGAATGTCTTGGGAGTAAAGTCAGGGGTTAGTGAGAGGACAAGAGCAAGGGAAGGAGTAGCAGTACTCCTGAAACAGGAGTTCTGGGAGTATGTGATAGAATGTAAGTAAGTAAATTCTCGATTAATATGGGTAAAACTGAAAGTTGTTGGAGAGAGATGGGTGATTATTGGTGCATATGCACCTGGGCATGAGAAGAAAGATCATGAGAGGCAAGTGTTTTGGGAGCAGCTGAATGAGTGTGTTAGTGGTTTTGATGCACGAGACTGGGTTATAGTGATGGATGATTTCAATGCAAAGGTGAGTAATGTGGTAGTTGAGGGAATAATTGGTATACAAGAGGTGTTCAGTGTTGTAAATGGAAATGGTGAAGAGCTTGTAGATTTATGTGCTGAAAAAGGACTGGTGATTGGGAATAACTGGTTTAAAAAGCGAGATATACATAAGTATACGTATGTAAGTAGGAGACATGGCCAGAGAGCGTTATTGGATTACGTGTTAATTGACAGGCGCGCGAAAGAGAGACTTTTGGATGTTAATATGCTGAGAGGTGCAACTGGAGGGATGTCTGATCATTATCTTGTGGAGGCTAAGGTGAAGATTTGTATGGGTTTTTAGAAAAGAAGAGTGAATGTTGGGGTGAATAGGGTGGTGAGAGTAAGTGAGCTTGGGAAGGAGACTTGTGTGAGGAAATACCAGGAGAGACTGAGTACAGAATGGAAAAAGGTGAGAACAATGGAAGTAAGGGGAGTGGGGGAGGAATGGGATGTACTTAGGGAATCAGTGATGGATTGCGCAAGAGATGCTTGTAGCATGAGAAGAGTGGGAGGTGGGTTGATTAGAAAGGGTAGTGAGTGGTGGGATGAAGAAGTAAGATTATTAGTGAAAGAGAAGAGAGAGGCATTTGGACGATTATTGCAGGGAAAAAATGCAATTGAGTGGGAAATGTATGAAAGAAAGAGACAGGAGGTCAAGAGAAAGGTGCAAGAGGTGAAAAAGAGGGCAAATGAGAGTTGGGGTGAGAGAGTATCATTAAATTTAAATGAGAATAAAAAGATGTCCTGGAAGGAGGTAAATAAAGTGCGTAAGACAAGGGAGCAAATGTGAACTTCAGTGAAGTGCGCAAATGGGGAGGTGATAACATGTAGTGGTGATGTGAGAAGGAGATGGAGTGAGTATTTTGAAGGTTTGTCGAATGTGTTTGATGATAGAGTGGCAGATATAGGGTGTTTTGGTCAAGGTGGTGTGCAAAGTGAGAGGGTTAGGGAAAATGATTTGGTAAACAGAGAAGAGGTAGTAAAACCTTTGCGGAAGATGAAAGCCGGCAAGGCAGTAGGTTTGGATGGTATTGCAGTGGAATTTATCAAAGAACGGGGTGACTGTATTATTGACTGGTTGGTAAGGTTCTTTAATGTATGTATGACTCATGGTGAGGTGCCTGAGGATTGGCGGAATGCGTGCATAGTGCAATTGTACAAAGGCAAAGGGGATAAGAGAGAGTGCTCAAATTACAGAGGTATAAGTTTGTTGAGTATTCCTGGTAAAGTATATGGGAGGGTATTGATTGAGAGGGTGAAGGCATGTACAGAGGATCAGATTGGGGAAGAGCAGTGTGGTTTCAGAAGTGGTAGAGGATGTGTGGATCAGGTGTTTGCTTTGAAGAATGTATGTGAGAAATACTTAGAAAAGCAAATGGATTTGTATGTAGCATTTATGGATCTGGAGAAGGCATATGATAGAGTTGATAGAGATGCTCTGTGGAAGGTATTAAGAATATATGGTGTGGGAGGCAAGTTGTTAGAAGCAGTGAAAAGCATTTATCGAGGATGTAAGGCATATGTACGTGTAGGAAGAGAGGAAAGTGATTGGTTCTCAGTGAATGTAGGTTTGCGGCAGGGGTGTGTGATGTCTCCATGGTTGTTTAATTTGTTTATGGATGGGGTTGTTAGGGAGGTAAATGCAAGAGTTTTGGAAAGAGGGGCAAGTATGAAGTCTGTGTGAATGTGAATAAGAGCAAGGTTATTAGGTACAGTAGGGTTGAGGGTTAAGTCAATTGGGAGGTAAGTTTGAATGGAGCAAAACTGGAGGAAGTAAAGTGTTTTAGATATCCTCGTTCACTCCACCTCCGACACATATATCCTCTTGGTCAATCTTTCCTCACTCATTCTCTCCATGTGCCCAAACCATTTCAAAACACCCTCTTCTGCTCTCTCAACCACGCTCTTTTTATTTTTACATATCTCCCTTACCCTTACCACCTCACACCACACATTGTCCTCAAACATCTCATTTCCAGCACATCCATCCTCCTGCGCACAACTCTATCCATAGCCCGCGCCTCGTAACCATATAACATTGTTGGAACCACTATTCCTTCAAACATACCCATTTTTGCTTTCCGAGATAATGTTGTCGACTTCCACACATTTTTCAAGGCTCCCAGAATTTTCGCCCCCTCCCCCACCCTATGATCCACTTCCGCTTCCATGGCTTCATCCGCTGCCAGATCCACTCCCAGATATCTAAAACACTTTACTTCCTCCAGTTTTTCTCCATTGAAACTTACCTCCCAATTGACTTCACCCTCAACCCCACTGTGCCTAATAACCTTGCTCTTATTCACATTTACTCTTAACTTTCTTCTTTCACACACTTTACCAATCTCAGTCACCAGCTTCTGCAGTTTCTCACATGAATCAGCCACCAGCGCTGTATCATCGGCGAACAACAACTGACTCACTTCCCAAGCTCTCTCATCCCCAACAGACTTCATACTTGCCCCTCTTTCCAAAACTCTTGCATTCACCTCCCTAACAACCCCATCCATAAACAAATTAAACAACCATGGAGACATCACACACCCCTGCCGCAAACCTACATTCACTGAGAATCAATCACTTTCCTCTCTCCCTATACGTACACATACCTGACATCCTCGATAAAAACTTTTCACTGCTTCTAACAACTTGCCTCCCACACCATATATTCTAAATACCTTCCACAGAGCATCTCTATCAACTCTATCATATGCCTTCTCCACATCCATAAATGCTACCTACAAATCCATTTGCCTTTCTAAGTATTTCTCACATACATTCTTCAAAGCAAACACCTGATCCACACATCCTCTACCATTTCTGAAACCACACTGCTCTTCCCCAATCTGATGCTCTTTACATGCCTTCACCCTCTCAATCAATACCCTCCCATAAAATTTACCAGGAATACTCAACAAACTTATACCTCTGTAATTTGAGCACTCACTCTTATCCCCTTTGCCTTTGTACAATGGCACTATGCAAGCATTCCGTCAATCCTCAGGCACCTCACCATGAGTCATACATACATTAAATAACCTTACCAACCAGTCAATAATACAGTCACCCCCTTTGTAAACAAATTCCACTGCAATACCATCCAAATATGCTGCCTTGCCGGCTTTCATCTTCCGCAAAGCTTTTACCACCTCTTCTCTGTTTACCAAATCATTTTCCCTAACCCTATCACTTTGCACACCACCTCAACCAAAATACCCTATATCTTCCACTCTATCATCAAACACATTCGACAAACCTTCAAAATACTCACTCCATCTCCTTCTCACATCCCCACTACTTGTTATCACCTCCCCATTTGCGCCCTTCACTGAAGTTACCATTTGCTCCCTTGTCTTACGCACTTTATTTACCTCCCTCCAGAGCATCTTTTTATATCCCTAAAATCTAATGATACTCTCTCACTCCAACTCTCATTTGCCCTCTTTTTCACCTCTTGCACCTTACTCTTGACCTCCTGTCTCTTTCTTTTATACATCTCCCACTCAATTGCATTTTTTCCCTGCAAAAATCGTCCAAATGCCTCTCTCTTCTCTTTCACTAATAATCTTACTTCTTCATACCACCACTCACTACACTTTCTAATCAACCCACCTCCTACTCCTCTCATGCCACAGGCATCTTTTGCGCAATCCATCACTGATTCCCTAAATACATCCCATTCCTACCCCCACACCCCTTACTTCCATTGTTCTTACCTTTTTCCATTCTGTACTCAGTCTCTCCTGGTACTTCCTCACACAAGTCTCCTTCCCAAGCTCACTTACTCTCACCACCCTCTTCACCCCAACATTCACTCTTCTTTTCTGA
>NC_092227.1:34942142-34952583 GCF_036320965.1 Panulirus ornatus | reverse complement strand
ATGCTCTTTGGAAGGTATTAAGAATATATGGTGTGGGAGGTAAGTTGTTAGAAGAAGTGAAAAGTTTTTATCGAGGATATAAGGCATGTGTACGTGTAGGAAGAGAGGAAAGTGATTGGTTCTCATTGAATGTTGGTTTGCGGCAGAGGTGTGTGATGTCTCCATGGTTGTTTAATTTGTTTATGGATGGGGTTGTTAGGGAGGTGAATGCAAGAATTTTGGAAAGAGGGGCAAGTATGCAGTCTGTTGTGAATGAGAGAGTTTGGGAAGTGTCGGATGTTGTTCGCTGATGATAGAGCACTGGTGGCTGATTCTTGTGAGATACTGCAGAAGTTTGGTAAAGTTTGTGAAAGAAGAAAACTGAGAGTTAAAGTGAATAAGAGCAAGGTTATTAGGTACAGGAGGGTGGAGGGCCAATTCAACTGGCAGGTAAGTTTGAATGGAGAAAAACTGGAGGAAGTAAAGTGCTTTAGATATATGGGAGTGGATGAGAAAGCGGATGGAACCATTGAAACGGAAGTGAATCATAGGTTGGGGAGGGGCCGAAAGTTCTGGGAGCGCTGAAAAGTGTGTGGAAGTGGAAATAGTTATCTTGAAAAGCAAGAATGGATATGTTTGAAGGAATAGTGGTTTCAACAATATTTTATAGTTCCGAAGTGTGGGCTATAGATAGAGTTGTGCTGAGAAGGGTTGAGGTTATGGAAATGAGATGTTTGAGGACAATATGTGGTGTGCGGTGGTTCGATCCAGTAAGTAATGAAAGGGAAAGAGAAATGTGTGGTAATAGAAAGAGTGTGGTTGAGAGAGCCGAAGAGGGTGTTTTGAAATAGTTTGGTCACATGGAGAGAATGAGTGAGGAAAGATTGACAAAGAGGATATATGTTTCAGAGGTGGAGGGAATGAGGAAAAGTGGGAGACCAAATTGGAGGTGGAAAGATGGAGTGAAAAAGATTTTGAGTGATCGGGGCCTGAACATGCAGGAGGGTGAAAGGCGTGTAAGGAATAGAGTGAATTGGACCGATGAGGTGTACCGTGGTCGACGTGCTCTCAATGGATTGAACCAGGGCATGTGAAGCGTCTTGGGTAAACAATGGAAAGTTTTATGGTGCTTCGATGTGGAAAGGGAGCTGTGGTTTCGGTGCATTATACAAGACAGCTAGAGACTGGGTTTGAACGATTGTGGCCTTTGTTGTGTTTTCCTGACGCTACCTCGCGCACATGCTGGGGTAGGGGGTTGTCATTTCATGTGTGGCGGGGTGGCGACAAGAAT
Source organism: Panulirus ornatus (assembly GCF_036320965.1). Taxonomy (NCBI): domain Eukaryota; kingdom Metazoa; phylum Arthropoda; class Malacostraca; order Decapoda; family Palinuridae; genus Panulirus; species Panulirus ornatus. The sequence continues at coordinate 34,951,313 of NC_092227.1, read as the reverse complement.
GAATAAGGACAAAGGACAGACATTACGGATAATGTACAGATGTTTATATATATATATATATATATATATATATACATATATATATATATATATATATATATATATATATATATATATATATATATATATATATATATATATATATATATATATATATATATATATATATATATATATATATATATATATATATACATATATATATCATAGGTATAGCATAAGTGGAAGGCCATTTGTGTGGCCAGTAGTGAAATACCACTACTTTGATCTATCCCTGGGGATAGGGGATTAAGAATACTTCCCACGTATTCCTTGCGTGTCGTAGAAGGCGACTAAAAGGGGAGGGAGCGGGGGGCTGGAAATCCTCCCCTCTCGTTCTTCTTTTTTTTTCATTTTCCAAATGGAGGAACAGAGGGGGGCCAGGTGAGGATATCCCACAAAGGCCCAGTCCTCTGTTCTTAACGCTACCTAGCTAACGCGGGAAATGGCGAATAGTTTAAAAGAAAAAAAAAGAAAATATATATATATATATATATATATATATATATATATATATATATATATATATATATATATATATATATATATATATATATATATATATAAATATATATATGTATATGGGGATGAGAGAGCTTGGGAAGTGAGTCAGTTGTTGTTCGCTGATGATACAGCGCTGGTGGCTGATTCATGTGAGAAACTGCAGAAGCTGGTGACTGAGTTTGGTAAAGTGTGTGAAAGAAGAAAGTTAAGAGTAAATGTGAATAAGAGCAAGGTTATTAGGTACAGTAGGGTTGAGGGTCAAGTCAATTGGGAGGTGAGTTTGAATGTAGAAAAACTGGAGGAAGTGAAGTGTTTTAGATATCTGGGAGTGGATCTGGCAGCGAAAGGAACCATGGAAGCGGAAGTGGATCATAGGGTGGGGGAGGGGGCGAGAATTCTGGGAGCCTTGAAGAATGTGTGGAAGTCGAGAACATTATCTTGGAAAGGAAAAATGGGTATGTTTGAAGGAATAGTGGTTCCAACAATGTTGAATGGTTACGAGGCGTGGGCTATGGATAGAGTTGTGTGAGGAGGATGGATGTGCTGGAAATGAGATGTTTGAGGACAATGTGTGGTGTGAGGTTTTTTGATCGAGTAAGTAACTTAAGGGTAAGAGAGATGTGTGGTAATAAAAAGAGCGTGGTTGAGAGAGCAGAAGAGGGTGTTTTGAAATGGTTTGGGCACATGGAGAGAATGAGTGAGGAAAGATTGACCAAGAGGATGTATGTGTCGGAGGTGGAGGGAACGAGGAGAAGAGGGAGACCAAATTGGAGGTGGAAAGATGGAGTGAAAAAGATTTTGTGTGATCGGGGCCTGAACATGCAGGAGGGTGAAAGGAGGGCAAGGAGTGAATTGGAGCGATGTGGTATACTGGGGTTGACGTGCTGTCAGTGGATTGAATCAAGGCATGTGAAGCGTCTGGGGTAAACCATGGAAAGCTGTGTAGGTAAGTATATTTGCGTGTGTGGACGTATGTATATATATATGTATGGGGGTGGGTTGGGCCATTTCTTTCGTCTGTTTCCTTGCGCTACCTCGCAAACGCGGGAGACAGCGACAAAGCAAAAAAAAAAAAATATATATATATATATATATATATATATATATATATATATATATATATATATATATATATATATATATATATATATATATATATATATATATATATGTACCATTTGGTAAACAATGAATCACACGTTTACCAAATGGCGTCCTAGCTTCGGCTCTTCGATGTATATCAACTGACTGTTATATTACTCTTTTGTGTCTCCCCCTGATGATGTGATTATTACACGAAAGTGCACTTGGGAGCTTTTCGTGTTTCATTTTCCCCGTGGACTCATAGGAATATCTTGATCACGCGCAAAATTGTAATCCTTTCCAATATATATATATATGTATATATATATGTATGGGGGGGGGGTTGGGCCATTTCTTTCGTCTGTTTCCTTGCGCTACCTCGCAAACGCGGGAGACAGCGACAAAGTATAAAAAAAAAAAAAAAAAAAAAAATATATATATATATATATATATATATATATATATATATATATATATATATATATATATATATATATATATATATATATATATATATATATATATATATATATATATATATATATATATATATCATCCCTGGGGATAGGGAAGAAAGAATACTTCTCACGTATTCCCTGCGTGTCGTAGAAGGCGACTAAAAGGGAATGGAGCGGGGGCATAGACAAAATGCAAATAAGTGTGAGCTGTATAAAAGAAAGAGACAGGAGGTCAAGAGGAAGGTGCAATAGGGGAAAAAGAGGGCAAATGAGAGTTGGGGTGAGAGAGTATCATTCACTTTTTAGGGAGAATAAAAAGATGTTCAGGAAGGAGGTAAATAATGTGCGTAAGACAAGGGAGCAAATGGGAACTTCAGTTGTGCGCAGGAGGGTGGATGTGCTGAAAATGAGATGTTTGAGGACAATATGTGGTGTGAGGTGGTTTGATTGAGTAAGTAATGTAAGGGTAAGATAGAGATGTGGAAATAAAAAGAGTATGGTTGAGAGAGCAGAAGAGGGTGTTTTGAAATAGTTTGGTCACATGGAGAGAATGAGTGAGGAAAGATTGACCACGAGGATATATGTGTCGGAGGTGGAGGGAACGAGGAGAAGTGAGAGACCAAATTGGAGGTGCAAAGATGGAGGGAAAAAGATTTTGAGTGATCGAGGCCTGAACATGTAGGAGGGCGAAAGGTGTGCAAGGAAAAGAGTGAATTGGAAGGATGTCGTATACCGGGGTCGACGTGGTGTCAGTGGATCGAGCCAGGGCATTTGAAACGTTTGGGGTAAACCATGGAAAGTTCTGTGGGCCTTGGATGTGGAAAGGGAGCTGTGGTTTCGTTGCATTATTACATGACAGCTTCAGACCGTGTGTGAACGAAAGTGGCCTTTGTAGTCTTTATCTAGCGCTACCCTGCACACATGAGGGGGGAGGGGGTTGTTATTCCATGTGTGGCGAGGTGGCGATGAGAATGAATAAAGGCAGACAGTATGAATTATGTACATGTTTATATATGTATATGTCTGTCTGTGTATATATATGTATACTTTGAGATGTATATGTATGTACATTTGCGTGTGTGGAAGCGCATGTACATACATGTGTATGCGGGTGGGTTAGGCCATTCTTTCGTCTGTTTACTTGCGCTACCTCGCTAACGCAGGAGACAGCGGTAAAGCAATATATATATGTATATATATATATATATATATATATATATATATATATATATATATATATATATATATATATATATATATATATATATATATATATATGTATACATTTTTTTTTTTTTTGCTTTGTCGCTGTCTCCCGCGTATATACATATGTATATACATACTTCCACACACGCGAATATACTTACCTACACAGCTTTTCATGGTTTACCCCAGACGCTTCACATGCCTTGATTCAATCCACTGACAGCACGTCAACCACGGTATACCACATCGCTCCAATTCACTCGATTCCTTGCCCTCCTTTCACCCTCCTGCATGTTCAGGCCCCGATCACACAAAATCTTTTTCACTCCATCTTTCCACCTCCAATTTGGTCTCCTCTTCTCCTCGTTCACTCCACCTCCGACACATATATCCTCTTGGTCAATCTTTCCTCACTCATTCTCTCCATGTGCCCAAAGCATTTCAAAACACCCACTTCTGCTCTCTCAACCACGCTCTTTTTATTTCCACACATCTCTCTTACCCTTACGTTACTTACTCGATCAAACCACCTCACACCACACATTGTCCTCAAACATCTCATTTCCAGCACATCCATCCTCCTGCGCACAACTCTATCCATAGCCCACGCCTCGCAACCATACAACATTGTTGGAACAACTATTCCTTCAAACATACCCATTTTTGCTTTCCGAGATAATGTTCTCGACTTCCACACATTCTTCAAGGCTCCCAGAATTTTCGCCCCCTCCCCCACCCTATGATCCACTTCCGCTTCCATGCTTACATCCGCTGCCAGATCCACTCCCAGATATCTAAAACACTTCACTTCCTCCAGTTTTTCTCCATTCAAACTCACCTCCCAATTGACTTGACCCTCAACCCTACTGTACCTAATAACCTTGCTCTTATTCACATTTACTCTTAACTTTCTTCTTTCACACACTTTACCAAACTCAGTCACCAGCTTCTGCAGTTTCTCACATGAATCAGCCACCAGCGCTGTATCATCAGCGAACAACAACTGACTCACTTCCCAAGCTCTATCATCCCCAACAGACTTCATACTTGCCCCTCTTTCCAAAACTCTCGCATTCACCTCCCTAACAACCCCATCCATAAACAAATTAAACAACCATGGAGACATCACACACCCCTGCCGCAAACCTACATTCACTGAGAACCAATCACTTTCCTCTCTTCCTACACGTACACATGCCTTACATCCTCGATAAAAACTTTTCACTGCTTCTAACAACTTGCCTCCCACACCATATATTCTTAATACCTTCCACAGAGCATCTCTATCAACTCTATCATATGCCTTCTCATGATCCATAAATGCTACATACAAATCCATTTGCTTTTCTAAGTATTTCTCTCATACATTCTTCAAAGCAAACACCTGACCCACACATCCTCTACCACTTCTGAAACCACACTGCTCTTCCCCAATCTGATGCTCTGTACATGCCTTCACCCTCTCAATCAATACACTCCCATATAATTTACCAGGAATACTCAACAAACTTATACCTCTGTAATTTGAGCACTCACTTTTATCCCCTTTGCCTTTGTACAATGGCACTATGCACGCATTCCGCCAATCCTCAGGCACCTCACCATGAGTCATACATACATTAAATAACCTTACCAACCAGTCAACAATACAGTCACCCCCTTTTTTAATAAATTCCACTGCAATACCATCCAAACCTGCTGCCTTGCCGGCTTTCATCTTCCGCAAAGCTTTTACTCTCTCTCTCTGTTTACCAAATTATTTCCCCCACCCCGTTCATTTTGCACACCACCTCGACCAAAACACCCTACATCTGCTACTCTATTATCAAACACATTCAACAAACCTTCAAAATACTCACTCCATCTCCTTCTCACATCACTACTACTTGTTATCACCTCTCCATTATCCCCTTTCACTGAAGTTCCCATTTGTTCTCTTCTCTTCAGCACTATATTTACCTCCTTCCAAAACATCTCTTTATTCTCTCAAAAATTTAAAGATACTCCTTCACCCCAACTCTAATTTGCCCTCTTTTTCACCTCTTGCACCTTTCTCTTGACCTTCTGCCTCTTTCTTTCATACATCTCCCAGTCATTTGAGTTATTTTCCTGCAAAAATCGTCCAAATGCCTCTCTCTTCTCTTTCACTAATAGACTTACTTCTTCATCCTACCACTCACTACCCTTTCTAATCTGCCCACCTCCCACGCTTCTCGTGCCACAAGAATCTTTTGCGCAAGCCATCACTACTTCCCTAAATACATCTCATTTCTCCCCCACTTCCCTTACCTCCTTTGTTCTTATCTTTTTCCATTCTGTACTCAGTCTCTCCTGGTACTTCCTCACACAAGTCTCCTTCTCAAGCTCACTTACTCTCACCACTCTCTTCACCTCAACATTCTCTCCTCTTTTCTGAAAACCTCTACAAATCTTCACCTTCGCCTCTATAAGATAATGATCAGACATCACTCCAGTTGCACCTCTCAGCACATTAACATCCAAAAGTCTCTCTTTCGCGTGCCTATCAATTAACACTTAATCCAATAATGCTCTCTGGCAATCTCTCCTACTTACATATATATACTTTTGTATATTTCTCTTATTAAAACAAGTGTTCCCAATCACCAGTCCTTTTTCAGCACATAAATCTTTACCATTTCCATTTACATCACTGAACACCCCATGTATACCAATTATTCCCTTAACTACCACATTGCTTACCTTTGCATTCAAAATACCCATCACTATAAACCGGTCTCGTGCATCAAGACATTTCCAAGATTATATATATATATATATATATATATATATATATATATATATATATATATATATATATATATATATATATATATATATATATATATATATATATATATATAGATATATATATATATATATATATATATATGTATATATATATATATATGTACGTGTAGGAAGAGAGGAAAGTGATTGGTTCTCAGTGAATGTAGGTTTGCGGCAGGGGTGTGTGATGTCCCCATGGTTGTTTAATTTGTTTATGGATGGGGTTGTTAGGAAGGTGAATGCAAGAGTTTTGGAAAGAGGGGCAAGCATGAAGTCTGTTGGGGATAAGAGAGCTTGGGAAGTGAGTCAGTTGTTGTTCGCTGATGATACAGCGCTGGTGGCTGATTCATGTGAGAAACTGCAGAAGCTGGTGACTGAGTTTGGTAAAGTGTGTGAAAGAAGAAAGTTAAGAGTAAATGTGAATAAGAGCAAGGTTATTAGGTACAGTAGGGTTGAGGGTCAAGTCAATTGGGAGGTAAGTTTGAATGGAGAAAAACTGGAGGAAGTAAAGTGTTTTAGATATCTGGGAGTGGATCTGGCAGCGGATGGAACCATGTAAGGGGAAGTGGATCATAGGGTGGGGGAGGGGGCGAAAATTCTGGTAGCCTTGAAGAATGTGTGGAAGTCGAGAACATTATCTCGGAAAGCAAAAATGGGTATGTTTGAAGGAATAGTGGTTCCAACAATGTTGTATGGTTGCGAGGCGTGGGCTATGGATAGAGTTGTGCGCAGGAGGATGGAAGTGCTGGAAATGAGATGTTTGAGGACAATGTGTGATGTGAGGTGGTTTGATCGAGTAAGTAATGATAGGGTAAGAGAGATGTGTGGAAATAAAAAGAGCGTGGTTGAGGGAGAAGAAGAGGGTGTTTTGAAATCGTTTGGGCACATGGAGAGAATGAGTGAGGAAAGATTGACCAAGAGGATATATGTGTCGGAGGTGGAGGGAACGAGGAGAAGTGGGAGACCAAATTGGAGGTGGAAAGATGGAGTGAAAAAGATTTTGTGTGATCAGGGCATGAACATGCAGGAGGGTGAAATGAGGGCAAGGAATAGAGTGAATTGGATCGATTTGGTATACCGGAGTTGACGTGCTGTCAGTGGATTGAATCAGGGCATGTGAAGCGTCTGGGATAAACCATGGAAAGCTGTGTAGGTATGTATATTTGCGTGTGTGGACGTATGTATATACATGTGTATGGGGGTGGGTTGGGCCATTTCTTTCGTCCGTTTCCTTGCGCTACCGCTCAAACGCGGGAGACAACGACAAAGCAACAAAAAAAAAGAAAAAAAAAAAAAAATTATATATATATATATATATATATATATATATATATATATATATATATATATATATATATATATATATATATATATATATATATATATGTTATTATTATTATTATTATTATTATTATTATTATTATTATTATTATTATTTTTCTTTGTCGCTGTCTCCCGCGTTAGCGAGGTAGCGCAAGGAAACAGACGAAAGAATGGCCCAACCCGCCCACATACACATGTATATACATACACGTCCACATACGCAAATATACATACCTATACATCTCAATGTACACATATATATACACACACAAACATATACACATATACACATGTACATAATTCATACTGTCTGCCTTTATTTGTTCCCATCGCCACCTAGCCACACATGGAATAACAACCCCCTCCCCCCTCATGTGTGTGAGGTGGCGCTTGGAAAGACACCAAAGGCCCCATTCATTCACACTCAGTCTCTAACTGTCATGTAATAATGCATCGAAACCACAGCTCCCTTTCCACATCCAGGCCCCACACACTTTCCATGGTTCACCCCAGACGCTTCACATGCCCTTGTTCAATCCATTGACAGCACGTCGACCCCGTATACCACATCGTTCCAATTCACTATATTCCTTGCACGCCTTTCACCCTCCTGGATGTTCAGGCCCCGATCACTCAAAATCTTTTTCACTCCATCTTTCCACCTCCAATTTGGTCTTCCACTTCTCCTCCTTCTCTCCACCTCTGACACATATATCCTCTTTGTCAATCTTTCCCCACTCATTTTCTCCATATATATATATATATATATATATATATATATATATATATATATATATATATATCTTACCTTTTTCAATTCTGTCCTCAGTCTCTCCTTGTACTTGGTCACATAAGTCTCCTTCCCAAGCTCACTTTCTCCTACCACTATCTTCACCGGAACATTCTCTTTTCTTTTCAGAAGACCTCTGGAAATCTTCACCTTTGCTTCCACAAGATAATGATCCGATATCCCTCTAGTTGCACCTCTCAGTATATTAACATCCAAAAGTCTCTCTTTCGCGCCTATCAATTTACACTTTATCCAATAACATTCTTTGGCCATCTCTCCTGTTTACATACGGAAACTTACATATATATATCTTTCTTTTTAAAACAGTTATTCCCAATCACCAGTCCTTTTTCAGCACAAAAATCTACAAGCTCTTCACCATTTCATTTACAACACTGGACACCATATGTACACCAATTATTCCCTCAACTACCACGTTACTCACCTTTGCATCCAAATCACCCATCACTACAACCCGGTCTCGTGCATCAAAACTACTAACACACTCACACAGCTGCTCCTAAAACACTTACCTCTCATGATCTTTCTTCTCATGCCTAGGTGCATATGCACCAATAATCACCCAAGTCTGTCCATCCACTTTCAATTTTACCATTATCAATCTAGAGTTTACTTTCTTACACTGTATCACATACACCCACCACTTTTGTTTCAGGAGTTGTGCTACTCCTTCCCTTGCTCTTGCCCTCTCACTAACCCCAAACTTTACACCCAAGATATTTTCACACCACTCTTGCCCTTTACCCTTGAGCTTCGTTTCACTTAGAGCCAAAACATCGAGGTTCCTTTTCTCAAACATACTACCTATCTCTCCTTTTTTCTTATCTTGGTTACATCCACAGAAAGCAAAGGACGTAGGGGGAGTGGAGAAGGAATGGGCTGTATTTAGGGAGGCAGTGATGGCTTCCGCAGAGGATGCTTTTGTCATGAGAAGAGTGG
>NC_092227.1:34916606-34942042 GCF_036320965.1 Panulirus ornatus | reverse complement strand
AGAGGGCAAGAGCAAGGGAAGGAGTAGCACAACTCCTGAAACAAAAGTGGTGGGTGTATGTGATACAGTGTAAGAAAGTAAACTCTAGATTGATAATGGTAAAATTGAAAGTGGATGGACAGACTTGGGTGATTATTGGTGCATATGCACCTAGGCATGAGAAGAAAGATCATGAGAGGTAAGTGTTTTAGGAGCAGCTGTGTGTGTTAGTAGTTTTGATGCACGAGACCGGGCTGTAGTGATGGGTGATTTGGATGCAAAGGTGAGTAACGTAGTAGTTGAGGGGATAATTGGTGTACATATGGTGTCCAGTGTTGTAAATGAAATGGTGAAGAGCTTGTAGATTTTTGTGCTGAAAAAGGACTGGTGATTGGGAATAACTGTTTTAAAAAGAAAGATATATATGTAAGTTTCCGTATGTAAACAGGAGAGATGGCCAAAGAGTGTTATTGGATAAAGTGTAAATTGATAGGCGCGAAAGAGAGACTTTTGGATGTTAATATACTGAGAGGTGCAACTAGAGGGATATCGGATCATTATCTTGTGGAAGCAAAGGTGAAGATTTCTAGAGGTCTTCTGAAAAGAAAAGAGAATGTTCCGGTGAAGATAGTGGTAGGAGAAAGTGAGCTTGGGAAGGAGACTTATGTGACCAAGTACAAGGAGAGACTGAGGACAGAATTGAAAAAGGTAAGATATATATATATATATATATATATATATATATATATATATATATATATATATATATATATATATATATATATATATATATATATATATATATATATATATATATATATATATATATGGAGAAAATGAGTGGGGAAAGATTGACAAAGAGGATATATGTGTCAGAGGTGGAGAGAACGAGGAGAAGTGGAAGACTAAATTGGAGGTGGAAAGATGGAGTGAAAAAGATTTTGAGTGATCGGGGCCTGAACATCCAGGAGGGTGAAAGGCGTGCAAGGAATAGAGTGAATTGGAACGATGTGGTATACCGGGGTCGACGTGCTGTCAATGGATTGAACAAGGGCATGTGAAGCGTCTGGGGTAAACCTTGGAAAGTGTGTGGGGCCTGGATGTGGAAAGGGAGCTGTGGTTTCGATGCACTATTACATGACAGTTAGAGACTGAGTGTGAATGAATGGGGCCTTTGGTGTCTTTCCTAGCGCCACCTCACACACATGAGGGGGGGAGGGGGTTGTTATTCCATGTGTGGCTAGGTGGCGATGGGAACAAATAAAGGCAGACAGTATGAATTATGTACATGTGTATATGTGTATATGTCTGTGTGTGTATATATATGTGTACATTGAGATGTATAGGTATGTATATTTGCGTATGTGGACGTGTATGTATATACATCTGTATGTGGGCGGGTTGGGCCATTCTTTCGTCTGTTTCCTTGCGCTACCTCGCAAACGCGCGAGACAGCGACAAAGAAAAATAATAATAATAATAATAGTAATAATAATAATAATAATAATAATAATAATAATATATATATATATATATATATATATATATATATATATATATATATATATATATATATATTTTTTTTTTTTTTTTCTTTTTTTTGTTGCTTTGTCGCTGTCTCCCGCGTTTGAGCGGTAGCGCAAGGAAACGGACGAAAGAAATGGCCCAACCCACCCCCATACACATGTATATACATACGTCCACACACGCAAATATACATACCTACACAGCTTTACAGCTTTCCATGGTTTACCCCAGACGCTTCACATGCCCTGATTCAATCCACTGACAGCACGTCAACTCCGGTATACCACATCGATCCAATTCACTCTATTCCTTGCCCTCCTTTCACCCTCCTGCATGGTCATGCCCTGATCACACAAAATCTTTTTCACTCCATCTTTCCACCTCCAATTTGGTCTCCCACTTCTCCTCGTTCCCTCCACCTCCGACACATATATCCTCTTGGTCAATCTTTCCTCACTCATTCTCTCCATGTGCCCAAACCATTTCAAAACACCCTCTTCTGCTCCCTCAACCACGCTCTTTTTATTTCCACACATCTCTCTTACCCTATCATTACTTACTCGATCTCACCACCTCACATCACACATTGTCCTCAAACATCTCATTTCCAGCACTTCCATCCTCCTGCGCACAACTCTATCCATAGCCCACGCCTCGCAACCATACAACATTGTTGGAACCACTATTCCTTCAAACATACCCATTTTTGCTTTCCGAGATAATGTTCTCGACTTCCACACATTCTTCAAGGCTCCCAGAATTTTCGCCCCCTCCCCCACCCTATGATCCACTTCCCCTTACATGGTTCCATCCGCTGCCAGATCCACTCCCAGATATCTAAAACACTTTACTTCCTCCAGTTTTTCTCCATTCAAACTTACCTCCCAATTGACTTTACCCTCAACCCTACTGTACCTAATAACCTTGCTCTTATTCACATTTACTCTTAACTTTCTTCTTTCACACACTTTACCAAACTCAGTCACCAGCTTCTGCAGTTTCTCACATGAATCAGCCACCAGCGCTGTATCATCAGCGAACAACAACTGACTCACTTCCCAAGCTCTCTCATCCCCAACAGACTTCATGCTTGCCCCTCTTTCCAAAACTCTTGCATTCACCTCCCTAACAATCCCATCCATAAACAAATTAAACAACCATGGGGACATCACACACCCCTGCCGCAAACCTACATTCACTGAGAACCAATCACTTTCCTCTCTTCCTACACGTACATATATATATATATATATATATATATATATATATATATATATATATATATATATATATATATATATATATATATATATATATATATATATATATATATATATATATATATATATATATATATATATATATATATATATATATATATATATATATATATATATATATATATATATATATTCAAATCACCCATCACTATAACCCGGTCTCGTGCATCAAAACCACTAACACACTCATTCAGCTGCTCCCAAAACACTTGCCTCTCTTGATCTTTCTTCTCATGCCCAGGTGCATATTCACCAATAATCACCCACCTCTCTCCATCAACTTTCAGTTTTACCCATATTAATCGAGAATTTACTTTCTTACACTCTATCACATACTCCCACAACTCCTGTTTCAGGAGTATTGCTACTCCTTCCCTTGCTCTTGTCCTCTCACTAACCCCTGACTTTACTCCCCAGACATTCCCAAACCACTCTTCCCCTTTACCCTTGAGCTTCGTTTCACTCAGAGCCAAAACATCCAGGTTCCTTTCCTCAAACATACTACCTATCTCTCCTTTTTCACATCTTGGTTACATCCACACACATTTAGGCACCCCACTCTGAGCCTTCGAGGAGGATGAGCACTCCCCGCGTGACTCCTTCTTCTGTTTCCCATTTTAGAAAGTTAATACAAGGAGGGGAGGATTTCTGGCCCCCCGGTCCCGTCCCCTCTAGTCGCTTTCTACGACACGCGAGGAATACGTGGGAAGTATTCTTTCACCCCTATCCCCAGGGATAATATACATATATATATACATATACACATACACACACATACACATACATACGCACATATACACACACACACACATACATATATATACATATGAAAAATGTAAGAAACAATTTAGAAAACTGAAACTTCTAGCTTGAAATGAATGAAAAAATGAATGTCACATAATGGTTCAACCTCTGGCTATGGAAAAAAGGAAATGTATAATTTATTTACACAAACGTCAATAGCAGTTCTCATCAATTTAACCACTGTATCAATAAGCTTCAATGTCTAAGCTACATTTTTTTCCAATTTCACTATTTTCCTTCACATTTTCAATTGTGTCTGAAGGTTCTACTTCAAGAGTGATTGCTTTTCCAGTAAGGGTCTTCACATCTTGGTTACATCCACACACATTTAGGCACCCCACTCTGAGCCTTCGAGGAGGATGCTTTACTTGTGGTGCTGACTTCCCTGACGACAGGATGATGAGGAAAGTAGAATGTGGGGTATGGGCTTTTCATCTCACCCTCAGGTATCTCTTCAATGATGCCAATTCTTAGCGTTTCTCACACCCTTACTATTACTTTCCCACCGCTACCAGCGTGGAGAGTCTTAACGAAGCACACCATTATGTACGAGTTATGTAACTGCACAGCCAGGCTCTCGTCTAACCTTGAAATGATCCTCCGTCAAGGGTGTCCATTCACGCCCTCCCACTCGTGGTCTCTGGCTCGGCTCGAAGACGTCCCTCTCCTACGGCTTGGTGGAGACGTTCGAGCCCTCACTGTTTAGAGTGTCTTTGGCACACCTCGCTGCTCATAACTACCTCATTTGGCACGTCGTACCTCATAACTCTGCCTCATTCTCATTCCCTCAGCCCTGCTTGCTCCGAGGGGCCCCAGATGGCGTTTTTAAGTTGATAAACCTCTTCTGTTCATTGTCTCCTGTTGAGTTCCATGTTGATTGAGCTGAGTGTCTCCTGTTAACGCTCTCCTGTAGGTTATCATCTCCTGTTGGCTCCACACATTCTCCCTTTGAAACCGCCCGTTTCCCATCTCCTTGGAGGCAAACGTGGCCCAAGGCCTTCCAAAACCAAGTCTGATGATAATTCCTATAGAAGGCGGGAAGGCAGAAGCCTTTATCTGGATTCGCTGATCGGGAAACGCGGCCTGAAGTCCATAGCCGGCACAAAACAGTCTGCATAAAGCCCAAAGATGAAGCATCAACGCCACTTTTCATCAACTGTCCATTTCAGGCAACTCGTCCTTCTTTCAAACTGGCTGTAGCTGATTTGAATGCAAAGGTGAGTAATGTGGCAGTTGAGGGAATAATTGGTATACATGGGGTGTTCAGTGTTGTAAATGGAAATGGTTAAGAGCTTGTAGATTTATGTGCTGAAAAAGGACTGATGATTGGGAATACCTGGTTTAAAAAGCGAGATATACATAAGTATACTTATGTAAGTAGGAGAGATGGCCAGAGAGCGTTATTGGATTACGTGTTAATTGACAGGCGTGCGAAAGAGAGACTATTGGATGTTAATGTGCTGAGAGGTGCAACTGGAGGGATGTCTGATCATTATCTTGTGGAGGCTAAGGTGAAGATTTGTATGGGTTTTCAGAAAAGAAGAGTGAATGTTGGGGTGAAGAGGGTGGTGAGAGTAAGTGAGCTTGAGAAGGAGACCTGTGTGAGGAAGTACCAGGAGAGACTGAGTACAGAATGGAAAAAGGTGAGAACAATGGAAGCAAGGGGAGTGGGGGAGGAATGCGATGTATTTAGGGAATCAGTGATGGATTGCGCAAAAGATGCTTGTGGCATGAGAAGAGTGGGAGGTGGGTTGATTAGAAAGGGTAGTGAGTGGTGGGATGAAGAAGCAAGAGTATTAGTGAAAGAGAAGAGAGAGGCATTTGGACGATTTTTGCAGGGAAAAAATGCAATTGAGTGGGAGATGTATAAAAGAAAGAGACAGGAGGTCAAGAGAAAGGTGCAAGAGGTGAAAAAAAGGGCAAATGAGAGTTGGGGTGAGAGAGTATCATTAAATTTTAGGGAGAATAAAAAGATGTTCTGGAAGGAGGTAAATAAAGTGCGTAAGACAAGGGAGCAAATGGTAACATCAGTGAAGGGCGCAAATGGGGAGGTGATAACAAGTAGTGGTGATGTGAGAAGGAGATGGAGTGAGTATTTTGAAGGTTTGTTGAATGTGTTTGATGATAGAGTGGCAGATATAGGGTGTTTTGGTCGAGGTGGTGTGCAAAGTGAGAGGGTTAGGGAAAAAGAGGTAGTGAAAGCTTTGCGGAAGATGAAAGCCGACAAGGCAGCAGGTTTGGATGGTATTGCAGTGGAATTTATTAAGAAAGGGGGTGACTGTATTGTTGACTGGTTGGTAAGGTTATTTAATGTATGTATGACTCATAGTGAGGTGCCTGAGGATTGGCGGAATGTGTGCATAGTGCCATTGTACAAAGGCAAAGGGGATAAGAGTGAGTGCTCAAATTACAGAGGTATAAGTTTGTTGAGTATTCCTGGTAAATTATATGGGAGGGTATTGATTGAGAGGGTGAAGGCATGTACAGAGCATCAGATTGGGGAAGAGCAGTGTGGTTTCAGAAGTGGTAGAGGATGTGTGGATCAGGTGTTTGCTTTGAAGAATGTATGTGAGAAATACTTAGAAAAGCAAATGGATTTGTATGTAGCATTTATGGATCTGGAGAAGGCATATGATAGAGTTGATAGAGATGCTCTGTGGAAGGTATTAAGAATATATGGTGTGGGAGGCAAGTTGTTAGAAGCAGTGAAAAGTTTTTATCGAGGATGTAAGGCATGTGTACGTGTAGGAAGAGAGGAAAGTGATTGGTTCTCAGTGAATGTAGGTTTGCGGCAGGGGTGTGTGATGTCTCCATGGTTGTTTAATTTGTTTATGGATGGGGTGGTTAGAGAGGTAAATGCAAGAGTTTTGGAAAGAGGGGCAAGTATGAAGTCTGTTGGGGATGAGAGAGCTTGGGAAGTGAGTCAGTTGTTGTTCGCTGATGATACAGCGCTGGTGGCTGATTCATGTGAGAAACTGCAGAAGCTGGTGACTTAGTTTGGTAAAGTGTGTGGAAGAAGAAAGTTAAGAGTAAATGTGAATAAGAGCAAGGTTATTAGGTACAGTAGGGTTGAGGGTCAAGTCAATTGGGAGGTGAGTTTGAATGGAGAAAAATTGGAGGAAGTGAAGTGTTTTAGATATCTGGGAGTGGATCTGGCAGCGGATGGAACCATGGAAGCGGAAGTGGATCATAGGGTGGGGAAGGGGGCGAAAATTCTGGGGGCTTTGAAGAATGTGTGGAAGTCGAGAACATTATCTCGGAAAGCAAAAATGGGTATGTTTGAAGGAATAGTGGTTCCAACAATGTTGTATGGTTGCGAGGCGTGGGCTATGGATAGAGTTGTGCGCAGGAGGATGGATGTGCTGGAAATGAGATGTTTGAGGACAATGTGTGGTGTGAGGTGGTTTGATCGAGTAAGTAACGTAAGGGTAAGAGAGATGTGTGAAATAAAAAGAGCGTGGTTGAGAGAGCAGAAGAGGGTGTCTTGAAGTGGTTTGGGCACATGGAGAGGATGAGTGAGGAAAGATTGACCAAGAGGATATATGTGTCGGAGGTGGAGGGAACAAGGAGAAGAGGGAGAACAAATTGGAGGTGGAAAGATGGAGTGAAAAAGATTTTGTGTGATCGGGGCCTGAACATGCAGGAGGGTGAAAGGAGGGCAGGGAATAGAGTGAATTGGAGCGATGTGGTATACCGGGGTTGACGTGCTGTCAGTGGATTGAAGCAAGGCATGTGAAGCGTCTGGGGTAAACCATGGAAAGCTGTGTAGGTATGTATATTTGCGTGTGTGGACGTATGTATATACATGTGTATTGGGGGGGGGGGGGTTGGGCCATTTCTTTCGTCTGTTTCCTTGCGCTACCTCGCAAACGCGGGAGACAGCGTCAAAGTATAATTAATAAATAAAAAAAAAATATATATATATAAATAAATATATATATACATCTGTACATTATCCGTAATGTCTGTCCTTTGTCCTTATTCATTCTTGTCGCCACCCCGCCACACATGAAATGACAACCCCCTACCCCAGAATGTGCGCGAGGTAGCGCCAGGAAAACACAACAAAGGCCACAATCGTTCAAACCCAGTCTCTAGCTGTCTTGTATAATGCACCGAAACCTCAGCTCCCTTTCCACATCGAAGCACCATAAAACTTTCCATTGTTTACCCAAGACGCTTCACATGCCCTGGTTCAATCCATTGAGAGCACGTCGACCACGGTACACCTCATCGGTCCAATTCACTCTATTCCTTACACGCCTTTCACCCTCCTGCATGTTCAGGCCCCGATCACTCAAAATCTTTTTCACTCCATCTTTCCACCTCCAATTTGGTCTCCCACTTTTCCTCATTCCCTCCACCTCTGAAACATATATCCTCTTTGTCAATCTTTCCTCACTCATTCTCTCCATGTGACCAAACTATTTCAAAACACCCTCTTCGGCTCTCTCAACCACACTCTTTCTATTACCACACATTTCTCTTTCCCTTTCATTACTTACTGGATCGAACCACCGCACACCACATATTGTCCTCAAACATCTCATTTCCAGAACCTAAACCCTTCTCAGCACAACTCTATCTATAGCCCACACTTCGGAACTATAAAACATTGTTGAAACCACTATTCCTTCAAACATATCCATTCTTGCTTTTCAAGATAACTATTTCCACTTCCACACACTTTTCAGCGCACCCAGAACTTTCGGCCCCTCCCCAACCTATGATTCACTTCCGTTTCAATGGTTCCATCCGCTTTCTCATCCACTCCCATATATCTAAAGCACTTTACTTCCTCCAGTTTTTCTCCATTCAAACTTACCTGCCAGTTGAATTGGCCCTCCACCCTCCTGTACCTAATAACCTTGCTCTTATTCACTTTAACTCTCAGTTTTCTTCTTTCACAAACTTTACCAAACTTCTGCAGTATCTCACAAGAATCAGCCACCAGTGCTCTATCATCAGCGAACAACAACCGACACTTCCCAAACTCTCTCATTCACAACAGACTGCATACTTGCCCCTCTTTCCAAAATTCTTGCATTCACCTCCCTAACAACCCCATCCATAAACAAATTAAACAACCATGGAGACATCACACACCTCTGCCGCAAACCAACATTCAATGAGAACCAATCACTTTCCTCTCTTCCTACACGTACACATGCCTTATATCCTCGATAAAAACTTTTCACTTCTTCTAACAACTTACCTCCCACACCATATATTCTTAATACCTTCCAAAGAGCATCTCTATAAACTCTATCATATGCTTTCTGCAGATCCATAAATGCTACATACAAATCCATTTGCTTTTCTAAGTATTTCTCACATACATATTTCAAAGCAAACACCTGATCCACACATCCTCTACCACTTCTAAAACCACACTGCTCTTCCCCAATCTGATGCTCTGTACATGCCTTCACCCTCTCAATCAATACCCTCCCATATAATTTCCCAGGAACACTCAATAAACTTATACCTCTGCAATTTGAGCACTCACTCTTATCCCCTTTGCCTTTGGACAATGGCACGATGCAAGCATTCCGCCTGTCCTCAGGTACCTCTCCCATGAGTCATACATACATTAAATACCCTTACCAACCAGTCAACAGTACAGTCACCCCCTTTTTTAATAATTTCCACTGCAAAGTCATCTACACCCGCTGCTTTGCCAGCTTTCCTCTACCGCAAAGCTTTTACTACCTCTTCTCTGTTCACCAATTCATTATCCCTAACCCTCTCACTTTGGATACCACCTCGACCAAAACAGCTTATATCTTCCACTCTATCATCAAACACATTCAACAGTCCTTCAAAATACTCATTCCATCCCCTTCTCACGTCACCACTACATGTTATCACCTCCCCATTAGCCCCCTTCAATGATATTCCCATTTGTTCCCTTGTCTTGCGCACTATATTTAGCTCTTTCCAAAACATCTTTTTATGCTCACTAAAATTTAATGATACTCTCTCACCCCAACTCTCATTTGCTCTCTTTTTCGCCTTTTGCACCTTTTTCTTGACCTCCCGCCTCTTTCTTTTATACATCTCTCAGTCATTTGCACTATTTCCCTGCAAAGATCGTCCAAATGCCTTCCTTCTCTTTCATTAATACGCTTACTTCTTCATCCAACCACTCACTACCCTTTCTAATCTGGCCACCTCCTACGCTTCTCATGCTCCAAGTATCTTTTGCAGAGGCCATCACTGCTTCCCTAAATACACCCCATTCCTCCCCAGGTCACCTTAAGTCCTTTGTTCTCACCTTTTTCCAATCTGTAATGAGTCTCTTCTGGTACTTACGCAAAGAAGTCTCCTTCCCAAGCTCACTTACTCTCACTTCTCTCTTTACCCCAACATTCGATCTTCTTTTCTGAATAGCTCTAGAAATCCTCACCTTCGCATCCACAAGATAATGATCAGACATTCACTCCAGCTGCACCTCTCAGTACATTAACGTCCAAAAGGCTCTCTTTCGTGAGCCTATCAATAACACGTAATCCAATAACGCTCTCTGACCATCTCTCCTACTTACATACGTATACTTGTGTACATCTCTCCTTTTAACCCAGGTATTCCCAAGCACCAGTCCTAATTCAGCACATAAATCTACACGGTCTTCACCGTTTCCATTTACAACGCTGAACACCCCATGTACACCAGTTATTCCCTCAACTACCACATTACTCCCCTTTGCATTCAAATCACCCATCACTATAACACGGTCTCGCGCATCAAAACTACTAACACACTCACTCAGCTGCTCCCAAAACACTTGCCTCTAATGATCTTTCTTCTCATGCCCAGGTTCATATGCACCAATAATCACCCATGTCTCTCCATCCACTTTCAGTTTTACCCGTATCAATCTAGAATTAACTTTCTTACACTCTGTCACATACTCCTACCACTCCTGTTTTAGGAGTAGTTCTACTCCTTCCCTAACTCTTGTCCTCTCACTAACCTCTGACTTTACTCCCAAGACATTCCCAAGCCACTCTTCCCCTATACCCTTGAGCTTTGTTTCACTCAGAGCCAAAATATCCAGGCTCCTTTCCTCAAACAAACCATACACACACACACACACACACATATATATATATATATATATATATATATATATATATATATATATATATATATATATATATATATATATATATATATATATATATATATATATATATATATATATATATATATATATATATATGTGTGTGTGTTATCTCTGGGGATAGGGGAGAAAGAATACTTCCAAGGTATTCCCTGCGTGTCGTCGAAGGCGACTAAAAGGGAAGGGAGCGGGGGGCTGGAAATCTTCCCCTCTCATTTTTTTCTTTTTTTTTTAATTTTCCAAAGGAAGGAACAGAGAAGTGGGCCGGGTGAGGATGTTTCCTCAAAGGCCCAGTCCTCTGTTCTTAACGCTACCTAGCTGAGACGGGAAATGGCGAATAGTATGAAATATATATATATATATATATATATATATATATATATATATATATATATATATATATATATATATATATATATATATATATATATATATATATATATATATGTATACGCAGAGGGTACTCATCCTCCTCGAAGGCTCAGGTTGGGGTGTCTAAATATGCGTGGATGTAACCGAGATGAGAAAAAAGGAGAGATAGGTTGTATGTTTGAGAAAAATAACCTAGATGTTTTGTCTCTGAGTGAAACGAGGCTCAAGGGTAAAGGGGAAGTGTGGTTTGGGGATGTTTTGGGAGGAAAGTCAGGGTTGGTAAGAGGACAAGAGCAAGTGAAGGAGTAGCAGTACTCCTACAACATGAGTGGTGGGAGTATGAGATTGAGTGTAAGAAAGTAAACTCTAGATTGATATGGGTAAAACTGAAACTGGATAAAGAGAGATGGGTGATTCTTGGTACATATGCACCTGGGTGGGCTTGAGAAGAAAGATCATGAGAGGCAAGTGCTTTGGGAGCAGCTGAGTGATTGTTTTAGTTGTTTTGATGCACGAGACCGGGTTATAGTGATGGGTGATTTGAATGCAAAGGTGAGTAATGTGGCAGTTGAGGGAATAACTGGTGTATATGGGGTGTTCAGTGTTGTAAATGGAAATGATGAAGAATATATAGATTTTTGTGTTAAAAAGGACTGGTGATTATGAATACCTGGATTAAAAAGTGAGATATACATAAGTATATCTATATAAGTAAGAGATTGACAGAGACCGTTCTTGCATTACGTGGTAATTGATAGGCGATCGAAAGAGAGACTTTTGGATGTTAACGTGCTGAGAAGTGCAATTGGAGGGATGTCTAATCATTTTGTGGAGGCGAAGGTGAAGATTTAAAGAGGTTTTTGGAAAAGAAGAGAGAATGTTGGGATGAAGAAAGTATTGAGAGTAAGTGAGCTATGGAAGGAGACTTGTGTGAGGAAGTACCAGGAGAGACTGAGTACAGAATGGAAAAAGGTGAGAACAAAGGACGTAAGGGGTGTAGGGGAGGAATGGGATATATTTAGGGAAGTAGTGCTGGCTTTCGCAAAATATGCTTGTGGCATGAGAAGCGTGGGAGGTGGGCAGATTAGAAAGGGTAGTGAGTGGTGGGATGAAGAAGTAAGATTATTAGTGAAAGAGAAGAGAGAGGCATTTGGGGCGAATTTTGCAGGTAAACAATGAGTAAACAATGACTAGGAGACGTATAAAAGAAAGGGGCAGGAGGTCAAGAGATAGGTGCAAGAGGTAAAAAAGAGGGCAAATGAGAATTGGGGTGAGATAGTATAATCAAATTTTAGGGAAAATAAAAAAGATGTTTTGAAATGAGGAAAATAAATTGCGTAAGACAAGGGAACAATTGGGAACATCAGCGAAGGCGGCTAATGGAAATGTGATAACAAGTAGTGGTGATGTGAGAAGGAGATGGAGTGAATATTTTGAAGGTTTGTTGAATGTGTTTGATGATAGAATGGCAGATATTGGATGTTTTTGTCGAGGTGGTGTGCATAGTGAGAGGGTTAGGGAGAATGATTTCGTAAACAGAGAAGAGGTAGTAAAGGCTTTGCAGAGTATGAAAGCTGGCAATGCAGCGGGTTTGGATGGTATTGCAGTGGAATTTGTCAAAAAGGAGGGTTACTGTATTCTTTACTGGTTGGTAAGGTTATCTAATGTATGTAAAACTTATAGTGAGGTGCCTGAGGATTGGCGGAATGCTTGGATAGTCCCATTGCACAAAGGCAAAGGGGACAAAAGTAGGTGCTCAAATTACAGAGATATAAGATTGTTGAGTTTTTCTGGGAAACTATATGGTAGGGAATTGATTGAAGGGGTGAAGGCATGTATAGAGCATCAGACTGGGGAAGAGCAGTGTGGTTTCAGAAGAGGTAATTGAGGTGTGCATCAGGGCATTAAGTGTTTGCTTTCAAAAATGTATGTGAGAAATACTTAGAAAAGCAAATGCATTTGTATTGAACATATATGGATCTGGAGGAGACGTATGGTAGAGTTGATAGAGATGCTCTGTGGAAGGAATGAAAAGTTTTTATCGAGGAAGTAAATCATGTGTACGTGTAGGAAGAAAGGAAAGTGATTGGTTCTCAGTGAATGCTTGTTTACGGTAGGGCTGCGTGATGTCTCCATGGCTGTTTAATTTGTTTATGGATGGGTTTGTTAGGGACGTGAATGGAAGAGTTTTGGAAAGAGGTGCAAGTATCAGTCTGTTGTCGATGAGAGAGCTTGGGAAGTGAGTCTGTTGTTGTTCGCTGATGATCCAGCGCTAGTGGCTGATTCGGTTGAAAAATTCAAGAAGCTGGAGAATGAGTTTGGTAAAGTGTGTGAAAGAAGAAATTTGAGAGTAAATATGAATAAGAACAAGGTTATTAGGTACAGTGGGGTTGAGGGACAAGTCAATTGGGAGGTAAGTTTCGACGGAGAAAAACTGGAGGAAGTGAAGTGTTTTAGATATTTGGGAGTGGATCTGGCTGCGGATGGAACTAAAGAAGAGGAAGTGAATCATTGGTTGGGGGAGGGGGCTAAAGTTATGGGAGCGTTGAAAAATTTGTGGAAGTCGATAACATTATCTTGTAAAGCAAAAATAGATATGTTCGAAGTAATAGTGGTTCCAACAATGTTATATGGTTGCAAAGCGTGAGCTATAGATAGAGTTGTAGGGAGGAGGTTGGATGTGCTGGATATGAGATGTTTGAAAACAATATGTGCTGTGAGGTGGTTTGATCGAGTAAGTAATGACAGGGTAAGAGAGATGTGTGGTGGTAAATAGAGTATGGTTGAGAGAGCAGAAGAGGGAATTGTGAAATGGTTTGGTCACATTGAGAGAATGAGTGAGAAAAGATTGACAAAGAGGATATATATGTCAGGGGTGGAGGGATCGAGGAGAACTGGGAGACCAAATTGGAGGTGGAAAGATGGAATGAAAAAGATTTTGAGTGATAGGGACCTGAAGATGCAGGAGGTTGAAAGGCGTGCAAGGAATAGAGGAAATTGGAACGATATGGTATACCAGGGTCGACGTGCTGTCAATAGACTCAACCAGGCCATGTAAAGCCGTGCGGGGTAAACTATGGAAAGTTTTATGGGGCCTGGATGTGGAAAGGGATCTGTAGTTTCGGTGCTTATTCATGACAGCTAAAGACTGAGTGTGAACGAATGTGGCCATTGTTGTCCTTTCTTAGCGCTACCTCTTGCACATACAGGGTGAGGGGGTTGTCATTTCATGTGTAGCGGGATAGCGAGAGCAATGAATAAGGGCACGCAGTAAGAATTATATTCATGTGTATATAGGTATATGTCTCTGTGTGTATATATATGTATAAGTTAAGATGTATAGGTATGCATATGCGTATGTGGGAGTGTATGAATGTACATGTGTATGTGGGTGGGTTGGGCCATTCTTTCGTGTCTTTCCTTGCGCTACCTCGCTATATATATATATATATATATATATATATATATATATATATATATATATATATATATATATATATATATATATATATATATATATATATATATATATATATATATTATTTTCTTTTTTTTTATTATACTTCGTCGCTGTCTCCCGCGTTTGCGAGGTAGCGCAAGGAAACAGACGAAAGAAATGGCCCCCCCCCCCCATACACATGTATATACATACGTCCACACACGCAAATATACATACCTACACAGCTTTCCATGGTTTACCCCAGACGCTTCACATGCCTTGATTCAATCCACTGACAGCACGTCAACCCCGGTATACCACATCGCTCCAATTCACTCTATTCCTTGCCCTCCTTTCACCCTCCAGCATGTTCAGGCCCCGATCCACACATCTCTCTTACCCTTACGTTACTCACTCGATCAAACCACCTCACACCACACACTGTCCTCAAACATCTCATTTCCAGCACATCCATCCTCCTGCGCACAACTCTATCCATAGCCCACGCCTCGCAACCATACAACATTGTTGGAACCACTATTCCTTCAAACATACCCATTTTTGCTTTCCGAGATAATGTTCTCGACTTCCACACATTCTTCAAGGCCCCCAGAATTTTCGCCCCCTCCACCACCCTATGATCCACTTCCGCTTCCATGGTTCCATCCGCTGCCAGATCCACTCCCAGATATCTAAAACACTTCACTTCCTCCAGTTTTTCTCCATTCAAACTCACCTCCCAATTGACTTGACCCTCAACCCTACTGTACCTAATAACCTTGCTCTTATTCACATTTACTCTTAACTTTCTTCATTCACACACTTTACCAAACTCAGTCACCAGCTTCTGCAGTTTCTCACACGAATCAGCCACCAGCGCTGTATCATCAGCGAACAACAACTGACTCACTTCCCAAGCTCTCTCATCCCCAACAGACTTCATCCTTGCCCCTCTTTCCAAAACTCTTGCATTCACCTCCCTAACAACCCCATCCATAAACAAATTAAACAACCATGGAGACATCACACACCCCTGCCGTAAACCTACATTCACTGAGAGCCAATCACTTTCCTCTCTTCCTACACGTATACATGCCTTACATCCTCGATAAAAACTTTTCACTGCTTCTAACAACTTGCCTCCCACACCATATATTCTTAATACCTTCCACAGAGCATCTCTATCAACTCTATCATATGCCTTCTCCAGATCCATAAATGCTACATACAAATCCATTTGCTTTTCTAAGTATTTCTCACATACATTCTTCAAAGCAAACACCTGATCCACACATCCTCTACCACTTCTGAAACCACACTGCTCTTCCCCAATCTGATGCTCTGTACATGACTTCACCCTCTCAATCAATACCCTCCCATACAATTTGCCAGGAATAATCAACAAACTTATACCTCTGTAATTTGAGCACTCACACTTGTCCCCTTTGCCTTTGTACAATGGCACTATGCACGCATTCCGCCAATCCTCAAGCACCTCACCATGAGTCATACATACATTAAATAACCTTACCAACCAGTCAACAATACAGTCACCCCCTTTTATAATAAATTCCACTGCAATACCATCCAAACCTGCTGCCTTGCCGGCTTTCATCTTCCGCAAAGCTTTTACTACCTCTTCTCTGTTTACCAAATCATTTTCCCTAACCCTCGCACTTTGCACACCACCTCGACCAAAACACCCTATATCTGCCACTCTATCATCAAACACATTCAACAAACCTTCAAAATACTCACTCCATCTCCTTCTCACATCACCACTACTTGTTATCACCTCCCCATTTGCGCCCTTCACTGAAGTTCCCATTTGCTCCCTTGTCTTACGCACCTTATTTACCTCCTTCCAGAACATCTTTTTACTCTCCCTAAAATTTAATGATACTCTCTCACTCACCCCAACTCTCATTTGCCCTTTTTTTCACCTCTTGCACCTTTCTCTTGACCTCCTGTCTCTTTCTTTTATACGTCTCCCACTCAATTTCATTTTTTCCCTGCAAAATTGTGGCATGAGAAGAGTGGGAGGTGGGTTGATTAGAAAGGGTAGTGAGTGGTGGGATGAAGAAGTAAGATTATTAGTGAAAGAGAAGAGAGAGGCATTTGGACGATTTTTGCAGGGAAAAAATGCAATTGAGTGGGAGATGTATAAAAGAAAGAGACAGGAGGTCAAGAGAAAGGTGCAAGAGGTGAAAAAAAGGGCAAATGAGAGTTGGGGTGAGAGAGTATCATTAAATTTTAGGGAGAGTAAAAAGATGTTCTGGAAGGAGGTAAATAAGGTGCGTAAGACAAGGGAGCAAATGGGAACTTCAGTGAAGGGCGCAAATGGGGAGGTGATAACAAGTAGTGGTGATGTGAGAAGGAGATGGAGTGAGTATTTTGAAGGTTTGTTGAATGTGTTTGATGATAGAGTGGCAGATATAGGGTGTCTTGGTCGAGGTGGTGTGCAAAGTGAGAGGGTTAGGGAAAATTATTTGGTAAACAGAGAAGAGGTAGTGAAAGCTTTGCGGAAGATTAAAGCCGGCAAGGCAGCAGGTTTGGATGGTATTGCAGTGGAATTTATTAAAAAAGGGGGTGACTGTATTGTTGACTGGTTGGTAAGGTTATTTAATGTATATATGACTCATGGTCAGGTGCCTTAGGATTGGCGGAATGCGTGCATAGTGCCATTGTACAAAGGCAAAGGGGACAAGAGTGAGTGCTCAAATTACAGAGGTATAAGTTTGTTGAGTATTCCTGGTAAATTATATGGGAGGGTATTGATTGAGAGGGTGAAGGCATGTACAGAGCATCAGATTGGGGAAGAGCAGTGTGGTTTCAGAAGTGGTAGAGGATGTGTGGATCAGGTGTTTGCTTTGAAGAATGTATGTGAGAAATACTTAGAAAAGCAAATGGATTTGTATGTAGCATTTATGGATCTGGAGAAGGCATATGATAAAGTTGATAGAGATGCTCTGTGGAAGGTATTAAGAATATATGGTGTGGGAGGAAAGTTGTTAGAAGCAGTGAAAAGTTTTTATCGAGGATGTAAGGCATGTGTAAGTGTAGGAAGAGAGGAAAGTGATTGGTTCTCAGTGAATGTAGGTTTGCGGCAGGGGTGTGTGATGTCTCCATGGTTGTTTAATTTGTTTATGGATGGGGTTGTTAGGGAGGTAAATGCAAGAGTTTTGGAAAGAGGGGCAAGTATGAAGTCTGTTGTGGATGAGAGAGCTTGGGAAGTGAGTCAGGTGTTGTTCGCTGAATGATACAGCGCTGGTGGCTGATTCATGTGAGAAACTGCAGAAGCTGGTGACTGAGTTTGGTAAATTGTGTGGAAGAAGAAATTTAGGAGTGAATGTGAATAAGAGCAAGGTTATTAGGTACAGTGGGGTTGAGGGTCAAGTCAATTGGGAGGTGAGTTTGAATAGAGAAAAACTGGAGGAAGTGAAGTGTTTTAGATATCTGGGAGTGGATCTGGCAGCGGATGGAACCATGGAAGCGGAAGTGGATCATAGGGTGGGGGAGGGGGCGAAAATTCTGGGGGCCTTGAAGAATGTGTGGAAGTCGAGAACATTATCTCGGAAAGCAAAAATGGGTATGTTTGAAGGAATAGTGGTTCCAACAATGTTGTATGGTTGCGAGGCGTGGGCTATGGATATAGTTTTGCGCAGGAGGATGGATGTGCTGGAAATGAGGTGTTTGAGGACAATGTGTGGTGTGAGGTGGTTTGATCGAGTGAGTAACGTAAGGGTAAGAGAGATGTGTGGAAATAAAAAGAGCGTGGTTGAGAGAGCAGAAGAGGGTGTTTTGAAGTGGTTTGGGCACATGGAGAGGATGAGTGAGGAAAGATTGACCAAGAGGATATATGTGTCGGAGGTGGAGGGAACGAGGAGAAGAGGGAGACCAAATTGGAGGTGGAAAGATGGAGTGAAAAAGATTTTGTGTGATCGGGGCCTGAACATGCAGGAGGGTGAAAGGAGGGCAAGGAATAGAGTGAATTGGAGCGATGTGGTATACCGGGGTTGACGTGCTGTCAGTGGATTGAATCAGGGCATGTGAAGCGTCTGGTGTAAACCATGGAAAGCTGTGTAGGTATGTATATTTGCGTGTTTGGACGTATGTATATACATGTGTATGGGGGGGGGGGGGTGTTGGGCCATTTCTTTCGTCTGTTTCCTTGCGCTACCTCGCAAACGCGGGAGACAGCGACAAAGTATAATAAATATAAATAATATATGCAAGGTGCAAAGGTGCAAGAGGGAAAAAAAGGGCAAATGAGAGTTGGGGTGAGAGACTATCAGTAAATTTTAGGGAGAATAAAAAGATGTTCTGGAAGGAGGTAAATAGGGTGCGTAAGACAAGGGAGCAAATGGGAACTTCAGTGAAGGGCGTAAATGGGGAGGTGATAACAAGTAGCGGTGATGTGAGAAGGAGATGGAATGAGTATTTTGAAGGTTTGTTGAATGTGTCTGATGACAGAGTGGCAGATATAGGGTGTTTTGGTCGAGGTGGTGTGCAAAGTGAGAGGGTTAGGGAAAATGATTTGGTAAACAGAGAAGAGGTAGTAAAAGCTTTGCGGAAGATGAAAGCCGGCAAGGCAGCAGGTTTGGATGGTATTGCAGTGGAATTTATTAAAAAAGGGGGTGACTGTATTGTTGACTGGTTGGTAAGGTTATTTAATGTATGTATGACTCATGGTGAGGTGCCTGAGGATTGGCGGAATGCGTGCATAGTGCCGTTGTACAAAGGCAAAGGGGATAAGAGTGAGTGCTCAAATTACAGAGGTATAAGTTTGTTGAGTATTCCTGGTAAATTATATGGGAGGGTATTGATTGAGAGGGTGAAGGCATATACAGAGCATCAGATTGGGGAAGAGCAGTGCGGTTTCAGAAGTGGTAGAGGATGTGTGGATCAGGTGTTTGCTTTGAAGAATGTATGTGAGAAATACTTAGAAAAGCAAATGGATTTGTATGTAGCATTTATGGATCTGGAGAAGGCATATGATAGAGTTGATAGAGATGCTCTGTGGAAGGTATTAAGAATATATGGTGTTGGAGGCAAGTTGTTAGAAGCAGTGAAAAGTTTTTATCGAGGATGTAAGGCATGTGTACGTGTAGGAAGAGAGGAAAGTGATTGGTTCTCAGTGAATGTAGGTTTGCGGCAGGGGTGTGTGATGTCTCCATGGTTGTTTAATTTGTTTATGGATGGGGTTGTAAGGGAGGTAAATGCAAGAGTCCTGGAAAGAGGGGCAAGTATGAAGTCTGTTGGGGATGAGAGAGCTTGGGAAGTGAGTCAGTTGTTGTTCGCTGATGATACAGCGCTGGTGGCTGATTCATGTGAGAAACTGCAGAAGCTGGTGACTGAGTTTGGTAAAGTGTGTGGAAGAAGAAAGTTGAGAGTAAATGTGAATAAGAGCAAGGTTATTAGGTACAGTAGGGGTGAGGGTCAAGTCAATTGGGAGGTGAGTTTGAATGGAGAAAAACTGGAGGAAGTGAAGTGTTTTAGATATCTGGGAGTGGATCTGTCAGCGGATGGAACCATGGAAGCGGAAGTGGATCATAGGGTGGGGGAGGGGGCGAAAATTTTGGGAGCCTTGAAAAATGTGTGGAAGTCGAGAACATTATCTCGGAAAGCAAAAATGGGTATGTTTGAGGGAATAGTGGTTCCAACAATGTTGTATGGTTGCGAGGCGTGGGCTATGGATAGAGATGTGCGCAGGAGGATGGATGTGCTGGAAATGAGATGTTTGAGGACAATGTGTGGTGTGAGGTGGTTTGATCGAGTAAGTAACGTAAGGGTAAGAGAGATGTGTGGAAATAAAAAGAGCGTGGTTGAAAGAGCAGAAGAGGGTGTTTTGAAATGGTTTGGGCACATGGAGAGAATGAGTGAGGAGAGATTGACCAAGAGGATATATGTGTCGGAGGTGGAGGGAACGAGGAGAAGAGGGAGACCAAATTGGAGGTGGAAAGATGGAGTGAAAAAGATTTTGTGTGATCGGGGCCTTTGGTAAAGTGTGTGAAAGAAGAAAGTTAAGAGTAAATGTGAATAAGACCAAGGTTATTAGGTACAGTAGGGTTGAGGGTCAAGTCAATTGGGAGGTAAGTTTCAGTGGAGAAAAACTGGAGGAATATAAGTGGTTAAGATATCTTTGAGTGGATTTGGTAGCGGCTAGAACCATGGAAGCGGAAGTGGATCACAGGTTGGGGGAGAGGCGAAAGGTCTTGGAGCGTTGAAGAATGTGTGAAAGTCGATAACATTATCTCGGAAAGCAAAAATAGGCATCTTTGAAGGAATAGTGGTTCCAACAATGTTGTATGGTCGCGAGGC
Organism: Panulirus ornatus; assembly: GCF_036320965.1. NCBI lineage: Eukaryota > Metazoa > Arthropoda > Malacostraca > Decapoda > Palinuridae > Panulirus > Panulirus ornatus. Next base: position 34,921,194 of record NC_092227.1, on the reverse strand, counting down.
GTGGGCTATGGATAGAGTTGTGCGAAGGAGGGTGGATGTGCTGGAAATGAGATGTTTGAGGACAATGTGTGGTGTGAGATGGTTTGATCGAGTAAGTAATAACAGGGTAAGAGAGGTGTGTGGTAATAAAAAGAGTGTGGTTGAGACAGCTGAAGAGGGTGTTTTGAAATGGTTTCGTCACATGGAGAGAATGAATGAGGAAAGATTGACCAAGAGGATAAATATGTCATAGGTGAAGTAAACGACGAAAACTGGGAGACCAAATTGGAGGTGGAAAGATGGAGTGAAAAAGATTTTGAGTGATCGGGTCATGCACATGCAGGAGGGTGAAAGGCGGGCAAGGAATAGAGTGTATTGGATCGATGTAGTATACCGGGGTTGACGTGCTGTCAATGGATTGAATAAGGGCATGTGAAGCGTCTGGGGTAAACCATGGAAAGCTCTGTGGGACATGGATTTGGAAAGGGAGCTGTGGTTTCGGGCATTATTACATGACAGCTAGAGACTAAGTGTGAACGAATGGGGCCTTTGTTGTCTTTTCCTAGCGTTACCTCGCACATATGAGGGGGGAGGGGGATGTTATTCCATATGTGGCAAGGTGGCGATGGGAATAAAGAAAGGCACACAGTAAGAATTAGGTACATGTGTAAATATGTATATGTCTGTGTGTGAATATATTTGTGTACATTGAAATGTATAGGTATGTATATTTGCGTGTGTGGACGTGTATGTATATACATGTGTATGGGGGTGGGTTGGGCCATTTCTTTCACATATATATATATATATATATATATATATATATATATATATATATATATATATATATATATATATATATATATATATATATATATATATATATAATTATATATATATATATATATATATATATATATATATATATATATATATATATATATATATATATATATATATATATATATATATATATATATATATATATATACCCAAAAATGGGTATGTTTGAAGGAATAGTGGTTCCAACAATGTTGTATGGTTGCGAGGCGTGGGCTATGGATAGAGTTGTGCGCAGGAGGATGGATGTGCTGGAAATGAGATGTTTGAGGACAATGTGTGGTGTGAGGTTGTTTGATCGAGTGAGTAACGTAAGGGTAAGAGAGATGTGTGGAAATAAAAAGAGCGTGGTTGAGAGAGCAGAAGAGGGTGTTTTGAAGTGGTTTGGGCACATGGAGAGAATGAGTGAGGAAAGATTGACCAAGAGGATATATGTGTCGGAGGTGGAGGGAACGAGGAGAAGAGGGAGACCAAATTGGAGGTGGAAAGATGGAGTGAAAAAGATTTTGTGTGATCGGGGCCTGAACATGCAGGAGGGTGAAAGGAGGGCAAGGAATAGAGTGAATTGGAGCGATGTGGTATACCGGGGTTGACGTGCTGTCAGTGGATTGAATCAAGTCATGTGAAGCGTCTGGGGTAAACCATGGAAAGCTGTGTAGGTATGTATATTTGCGTGTGTGGACGTATGTATATACATGTGTATGGGGGGGGGGGGGGTTGGGCCATTTCTTTCGTCTGTTTCCTTGCGCTACCTCGCAAACGCGGGAGACAGCGACAAAGTATAATAATAAAAAAAAAATATATATATATATATATATATATATATATATATATATATATATATATATATGTGATTGTCCAATCACATGTTTACCAAATGGCGTCCTAGCTTCGTCTCTTCGTTGTATATCACCTGATTTCTATATCTTTCTTGTGTCTCCCCTTATGATGTGATTATTTCACGAAAATACACTTGGGAACTGATCGTGTTACATTTTCCCCGTGTACTCATAGGAATATCTTTATCACACGCAAAATTTTGATGCTTTCCAACATATATATATATATATATATATATATATATATATATATATATATATATATATATATATATATATATATATATATATATATATATATATAATTATATATATATATATATATATATATATATATATATATATATATATATATATATATATATATATATATATATATATATATATATATATATATATATATATTTTTCTTTTTTTTTTTTTTTTGCTTTGTCGCTCTCTCCCCCGTTTGCGAGGTAGCGCAAGGAAACAGACGAAAGAAATGGCCTAACCACCCCCATACACATGTATATACATAGGCCCACACACGGAAATATACGTACCTACACAGCTTTCCATGGTTTACCCCAGACGCTTCACATTCCCTGATTCAACCCACTGACAGCACGTCAACCCCGGTATACCACATCGATCCAATTCACTCTATTCCTTGCCCTCCTTTCACCCTCCTTCATGTTCAGGCCCCGAACACACAAAATCTTTTTCACTCCATCTTTCCACCTCCAATTTGGTCTCCCACTTCTCCTCGTTCCCTCCACCTCCGACACATATATCCTCTTGGTCAATCTTTCCTCACTCATTCTCTCCATGTGCCCAAACCATTTCAAAACACCCTCTTCTGCTCTCTCAACCACGCTCTTTTTATTTCCACACATCTCTCTTACCCTTACGTTACTTACTCAATCAAACCACCTCACACCACACATTGTCCTCAAACATCTCATTTCCAGCACATCCATCCTCCTGCGCACAACTCTATCCATAGCCCACGCCTCGCAACCATACAACATTATTGGAACCACTATTCCTTCAAACATACCCATTTTTGCTTTCCGAGATAATGTTCTCGACTTCCACACATTCTTCAAGGCTCCCAGAATTTTCGTCCCCTCCCCCACACTATGATCCACTTCCGCTTCCATAGTTCCATCCGCTGCCAGATCCACTTCCAGATATCTAAAACACTTTACCTCCTCCAGTTTTTCTCCATTCAAACTTACCTTCCAATTGACTTGACCCTCAACCCTACTGTACCTAATAACCTTGCTCTTATTCACATTTACTCTTAACTTTCTTCTTTCACACACTTTACCAAACTCAGTCACCAGCTTCTGCAGTTTCTCACATGAATCAGCCACCAGCGCTGTATCATCAGCGAACAACAACTGACTCACTTCCCAAGCTCTCTCATCCCCAACAGAATTCATCCTTGCCCCTCTTTCCAAAACTCTTGCATTCACCTCCCTAACAACCCCATCCATAAACAAATTAAACAACCATGGCGACATTACACACCCCTGCCTCAAACCTACATTCACTGAGAACCAATCACTTTCCTCTCTTCCTACACGTACACATGCATTACATCCTAGATAAAAACTTTTCACTGCTTCTAACAACTTGCCTCCCACACCATATATTCTTAATACCTTCCACAGAGCATCTCCATCAACACCATCATAAGCCTTCTCCAGATCCATAAATGCTACATACAAATCCATTTGCTTTTCTAAGTATTTCTCACATACATTCTTCAAAACAAACACCTGATCCACACATCCTCTACCACTTCTGAAACCACACTGCTCTTCCCCAATCTGATGCTCTGTACCTGCCTTCACCCTCTCAATCAATACCCTCCCATATAATTTACCAGGAATACTCAACAAACTTATACCTCTGTAATTTGAGCACTCACTCTTATCCCCTTTGCCTTTGTACAATGGCACTATGCACGCATTTCGCCAATCCTCAGGCACCTCACCATGAGTCATACATACATTAAATAACCTTACCAACCAGTCAATAATACAGTCATCCCCTTTTTTAATAAATTCCACTGCAATACCATCCAAACCTACTGCCTTGCCGGCTTTCATCTTCCGCAAAGCTTTTACTACCTCTTCTCTTTTTACCAAATCATTTTCCCTAACCCTCTCACTTTGCACACCACCTCGACCAAAACACCCTATATCTGCCACTCTATCATCAAACACATTCAATAAACCTTCAAAATACTCACTCCATCTCCTTCTCACATCACACATATATATATATATATATATATATATATATATATATATATATATATATATATATATATATATATATATATATATGTTTTGGAAGGAGGTATATAAATTGCGTAAGACAAGGGAGCAAATGGGAACTTCAGTGAAGGGGGCTAATCGGGAGGTGATAACAAGTAGTGGTGATGTGAGAAGGAGATGTAGTGAGTATTTTGAAGGTTTGTTGAATGTGTTTGATAATAGAGTGGCAGATATAGGGTGTTTTGGTCGAGGTGGTGTGCATAGTGAGAGGGTTAGGGAAAATAATTTGGTAAATAGAGAAGAGGTAGTAAAATCTTTACGGAAGATGAAAGCCGGCAAGGCAGCAGGTTTGGATGGTATTGCAGTGGAATTTTTTAAAAAAGGGGGTGACTGTATTGTTGACTGGTTGGTAAGGTTATTTAATGTATGTATGTATGATTCATGGTGAGGTGCCTGAGGATTTGTGGAATGCTTGCATAGTGCTATTGTACAAAGAAGAGTGAGTGCTCAAATTACAGAGGTATAAGTTTGTTGAGAATTCCTGGTAAGTTATATGGGAGGGTTTTGATGGAGAGGGTGAATGCATGTACAGAGCATCAGATTGGGAAGAGCAGAGTGGTTTCAGATGTGGTAGAGAATGTGTGGATCAGGTTTTTGCTT
>NC_092227.1:34896606-34911606 GCF_036320965.1 Panulirus ornatus | reverse complement strand
GGATGGGGTTGTAAGGGAGGTAAATGCAAGAGTCCTGGAAAGAGGGGCAAGTATGAAGTCTGTTGGGGATGAGAGAGCTTGGGAAGTGAGTCAGTTGTTGTTCGCTGATGATACAGCGCTGGTGGCTGATTCATGTGAGAAACTGCAGAAGCTGGTGACTGAGTTTGGTAAAGTGTGTGGAAGAAGAAAGTTGAGAGTAAATGTGAATAAGAGCAAGGTTATTAGGTACAGTAGGGGTGAGGGTCAAGTCAATTGGGAGGTGAGTTTGAATGGAGAAAAACTGGAGGAAGTGAAGTGTTTTAGATATCTGGGAGTGGATCTGTCAGCGGATGGAACCATGGAAGCGGAAGTGGATCATAGGGTGGGGGAGGGGGCGAAAATTTTGGGAGCCTTGAAAAATGTGTGGAAGTCGAGAACATTATCTCGGAAAGCAAAAATGGGTATGTTTGAGGGAATAGTGGTTCCAACAATGTTGTATGGTTGCGAGGCGTGGGCTATGGATAGAGATGTGCGCAGGAGGATGGATGTGCTGGAAAATGAGATGTTTGAGGACAATGTGTGGTGTGAGGTGGTTTGATCGAGTAAGTAACGTAAGGGTAAGAGAGATGTGTGGAAATAAAAAGAGCGTGGTTGAAAGAGCAGAAGAGGGTGTTTTGAAATGGTTTGGGCACATGGAGAGAATGAGTGAGGAGAGATTGACCAAGAGGATATATGTGTCGGAGGTGGAGGGAACGAGGAGAAGAGGAGACCAAATTGGAGGTGGAAAGATGGAGTGAAAAAGATTTTGTGTGATCGGGGCCTTTGGTAAAGTTGTGTGAAAGAAGAAAGTTAAGAGTAAATGTGAATAAGACCAAGGTTATTAGGTACAGTAGGTTGAGGGTCAAGTCAATTGGGAGGTAAGTTTCAGTGGAGAAAAACTGGAGGAATATAAGTGGTTAAGATATCTTTGAGTGGATTTGGTAGCGGCTAGAAACCATGGAAGCGGAGTGGATCACAGGTTGGGGGAGAGGCGAAAGGTCTTGGAGCGTTGAAGAATGTGTGAAAGTCGATAACATTATCTCGGAAAGCAAAATAGGCATCTTTGAAGGAATAGTGGTTCCAACAATGTTGTATGGTCGCGAGGCGTGGGCTATGGATAGAGTTGTGCGAAGGAGGTGGATGTGCTAGAAATGACATGTTTGAGGACAATGTGTGGTGTGAGATGGTTTGATCGAGTAAGTAATAATAGGGTAAGAAAGGTGTGTGGTAATAAAAAGAGTGTGGTTGAGACAGCTGAAGAGGTGTTTGAAATAGTTTCGTCACATGGAGAGAATGAATGAGAAAGATTGACCAAGAGGATAAATATGTCATAGGTGAAGTAAACGACGAAAACTGGGAGACCAAATTGGAGGTGGAAAGATGGAGTGAAAAAGATTTTGAGTGATCGGGTCATGCACATGCAGGAGGGTGAAAGGCGGGCAAGGAATAGAGTGTATTGGATCGATGTAGTATACCGGGGTTGACGTGCTGTCAATGGATTGAAGAAGGGCATGTGAAGCGTCTGGGGTAAACCATGGAAAGCTCTGTGGGACATGGATTTGGAAAGGGAGCTGTGGTTTCGGGCATTATTACATGACAGCTAGAGACTAAGTGTGAACGAATGGGGCCTTTGTTGTCTTTTCCTAGCGTTACCTCGCACATATGAGGGGGGAGGGGGATGTTATGCCATATGTGGCAAGGTGGCGATGGGAATAAAGAAAGGCACACAGTAAGAATTAGGTACATGTGTAAATATGTATATGTCTGTGTGTGAATATATTTGTGTACATTGAGATGTATAGGTATGTATATTTGCGTGTGTGGACGTGTATGTATATACATGTGTATGGGGGTGGGTTGGGCCATTTCTTTCACATATATATATATATATATATATATATATATATATATATATATATATATATATATATATATATATATATATATATATATATATATATATATATATAATTATATATATATATATATATATATATATATATATATATATATATATATATATATATATATATATATATATATATATATATATATATATATATATATATATATATACCCAAAAATGGGTATGTTTGAAGGAATAGTGGTTCCAACAATGTTGTATGGTTGCGAGGCGTGGGCTATGGATAGAGTTGTGCGCAGGAGGATGGATGTGCTGGAAATGAGATGTTTGAGGACAATGTGTGGTGTGAGGTTGTTTGATCGAGTGAGTAACGTAAGGGTAAGAGAGATGTGTGGAAATAAAAAGAGCGTGGTTGAGAGAGCAGAAGAGGGTGTTTTGAAGTGGTTTGGGCACATGGAGAGAATGAGTGAGGAAAGATTGACCAAGAGGATATATGTGTCGGAGGTGGAGGGAACGAGGAGAAGAGGGAGACCAAATTGGAGGTGGAAAGATGGAGTGAAAAAGATTTTGTGTGATCGGGGCCTGAACATGCAGGAGGGTGAAAGGAGGGCAAGGAATAGAGTGAATTGGAGCGATGTGGTATACCGGGGTTGACGTGCTGTCAGTGGATTGAATCAAGTCATGTGAAGCGTCTGGGGTAAACCATGGAAAGCTGTGTAGGTATGTATATTTGCGTGTGTGGACGTATGTATATACATGTGTATGGGGGGGGGGGGGGGTTGGGCCATTTCTTTCGTCTGTTTCCTTGCGCTACCTCGCAAACGCGGGAGACAGCGACAAAGTATAATAATAAAAAAAAAATATATATATATATATATATATATATATATATATATATATATATATATATATATGTGATTGTCCAATCACATGTTTACCAAATGGCGTCCTAGCTTCGTCTCTTCGTTGTATATCACCTGATTTCTATATCTTTCTTGTGTCTCCCCTTATGATGTGATTATTTCACGAAAATACACTTGGGAACTGATCGTGTTACATTTTCCCCGTGTACTCATAGGAATATCTTTATCACACGCAAAATTTTGATGCTTTCCAACATATATATATATATATATATATATATATATATATATATATATATATATATATATATATATATATATATATATATATATATATATATATATAATTATATATATATATATATATATATATATATATATATATATATATATATATATATATATATATATATATATATATATATATATATATATATATATATATATTTTTCTTTTTTTTTTTTTTTGCTTTGTCGCTCTCTCCCCCGTTTGCGAGGTAGCGCAAGGAAACAGACGAAAGAAATGGCCTAACCACCCCCATACACATGTATATACATAGGCCCACACACGGAAATATACGTACCTACACAGCTTTCCATGGTTTACCCCAGACGCTTCACATTCCCTGATTCAACCCACTGACAGCACGTCAACCCCGGTATACCACATCGATCCAATTCACTCTATTCCTTGCCCTCCTTTCACCCTCCTTCATGTTCAGGCCCCGAACACACAAAATCTTTTTCACTCCATCTTTCCACCTCCAATTTGGTCTCCCACTTCTCCTCGTTCCCTCCACCTCCGACACATATATCCTCTTGGTCAATCTTTCCTCACTCATTCTCTCCATGTGCCCAAACCATTTCAAAACACCCTCTTCTGCTCTCTCAACCACGCTCTTTTTATTTCCACACATCTCTCTTACCCTTACGTTACTTACTCAATCAAACCACCTCACACCACACATTGTCCTCAAACATCTCATTTCCAGCACATCCATCCTCCTGCGCACAACTCTATCCATAGCCCACGCCTCGCAACCATACAACATTATTGGAACCACTATTCCTTCAAACATACCCATTTTTGCTTTCCGAGATAATGTTCTCGACTTCCACACATTCTTCAAGGCTCCCAGAATTTTCGTCCCCTCCCCCACACTATGATCCACTTCCGCTTCCATAGTTCCATCCGCTGCCAGATCCACTTCCAGATATCTAAAACACTTTACCTCCTCCAGTTTTTCTCCATTCAAACTTACCTTCCAATTGACTTGACCCTCAACCCTACTGTACCTAATAACCTTGCTCTTATTCACATTTACTCTTAACTTTCTTCTTTCACACACTTTACCAAACTCAGTCACCAGCTTCTGCAGTTTCTCACATGAATCAGCCACCAGCGCTGTATCATCAGCGAACAACAACTGACTCACTTCCCAAGCTCTCTCATCCCCAACAGAATTCATCCTTGCCCCTCTTTCCAAAACTCTTGCATTCACCTCCCTAACAACCCCATCCATAAACAAATTAAACAACCATGGCGACATTACACACCCCTGCCTCAAACCTACATTCACTGAGAACCAATCACTTTCCTCTCTTCCTACACGTACACATGCATTACATCCTAGATAAAAACTTTTCACTGCTTCTAACAACTTGCCTCCCACACCATATATTCTTAATACCTTCCACAGAGCATCTCCATCAACACCATCATAAGCCTTCTCCAGATCCATAAATGCTACATACAAATCCATTTGCTTTTCTAAGTATTTCTCACATACATTCTTCAAAACAAACACCTGATCCACACATCCTCTACCACTTCTGAAACCACACTGCTCTTCCCCAATCTGATGCTCTGTACCTGCCTTCACCCTCTCAATCAATACCCTCCCATATAATTTACCAGGAATACTCAACAAACTTATACCTCTGTAATTTGAGCACTCACTCTTATCCCCTTTGCCTTTGTACAATGGCACTATGCACGCATTTCGCCAATCCTCAGGCACCTCACCATGAGTCATACATACATTAAATAACCTTACCAACCAGTCAATAATACAGTCATCCCCTTTTTTAATAAATTCCACTGCAATACCATCCAAACCTACTGCCTTGCCGGCTTTCATCTTCCGCAAAGCTTTTACTACCTCTTCTCTTTTTACCAAATCATTTTCCCTAACCCTCTCACTTTGCACACCACCTCGACCAAAACACCCTATATCTGCCACTCTATCATCAAACACATTCAATAAACCTTCAAAATACTCACTCCATCTCCTTCTCACATCACACATATATATATATATATATATATATATATATATATATATATATATATATATATATATATATATATATATATGTTTTGGAAGGAGGTATATAAATTGCGTAAGACAAGGGAGCAAATGGGAACTTCAGTGAAGGGGGCTAATCGGGAGGTGATAACAAGTAGTGGTGATGTGAGAAGGAGATGTAGTGAGTATTTTGAAGGTTTGTTGAATGTGTTTGATAATAGAGTGGCAGATATAGGGTGTTTTGGTCGAGGTGGTGTGCATAGTGAGAGGGTTAGGGAAAATAATTTGGTAAATAGAGAAGAGGTAGTAAAATCTTTACGGAAGATGAAAGCCGGCAAGGCAGCAGGTTTGGATGGTATTGCAGTGGAATTTTTTAAAAAAGGGGGTGACTGTATTGTTGACTGGTTGGTAAGGTTATTTAATGTATGTATGTATGATTCATGGTGAGGTGCCTGAGGATTTGTGGAATGCTTGCATAGTGCTATTGTACAAAGAAGAGTGAGTGCTCAAATTACAGAGGTATAAGTTTGTTGAGAATTCCTGGTAAGTTATATGGGAGGGTTTTGATGGAGAGGGTGAATGCATGTACAGAGCATCAGATTGGGAAGAGCAGAGTGGTTTCAGATGTGGTAGAGATGTGTGGATCAGGTTTTTGCTTTGACGAAATTATGTGAGAAATACTTAGAAAAACAAATGGATTTGTATGTAGCATTTATGGATCTGGAGAAGGCTTATGATAGAGTTGATAGAGATGCTCTGTGGAAGGTTTGAAGAATATATAGTGTGGGAGGCAAGTTGTTAGAAGCAGTGAAAAGTTTTTATCGAGGATGTAAGGAATGTGTACGTGTAGGAAGAGAGGAAAGTGATTGGTTCTCAGTTAATGTAGGTTTGCGGCAGGGATGTGTGATGTCTCCATGGTTCTTTAATTTGTTTATGCCTAGGGTTGTTAGGGAGGTGAATGCAAGAGTTTTGGAAAGAGGGGCAAGTATGCAGTCTGTTGTGGATAAGAGAGCTTGGGAAGTGAGTCAGTTGTTCGCTGATGATACAGTGCTGGTGGCTGATTCATGTAAGAAACCGCAGAAGCTTGTGACTGAGTTTGGTAAAGTGTGTGAAAGTAGAAAGTTAAGAGTAAATGTGAATAAGAGCAAGGTTATTAGGTACAGTATGGTTGAATGTCAAGTCAATTGGGAGGTAACTTTGAATGGAGAAAAACTGGAGGAAGTAAAGTGTTTTAGATATCTGGGAGTGGATTTGGCAGCGGATGGAACTATGGAAGCGGAAGTGAATCATAGGGTGGGGGAGGGGGCAAAACTTTTGGGAGCCTTGAAGAATGTGTGGAAGTCGAGAACATTTTCTCGTAGAGCAAAAAAGGGTATGTTTGAAGGAATAGTGGTTCCAACAATGTTGTATGGTTGCGAGGCGTGGGATATGGATAGAATTGTGCGCAGGATGGTGGATGTGCTGGAAATGATATGTTTGAGGACAATATGTGGTGTGAGGTGGTTTGATCGAGTAAGTAATGATAAGGTAAGAGAGATGTGTGGTAATAAAAAGAGTATGGTTGCGAGAGCAGAAGAGGGTGTTTTGAAATGGTTTGGCCACATGGAAAGAATGTGTGAGGAAAGATTGACCAAGGGGATATATGTGTCGGAGGTGGAGGGAAGGAGGAGAAGTGGGAGACCAAATTGGAGGTGGGAGGATGGAGTGAAATGCATTTTGGGTGATCGGGGCCTTAACATGCAGGAGGGTGAAAGGCGTGAAAGGAATAGAGTGAATAGGAACGATGTGGTATACCTGGGTCGACGTGCTGTCAATGGATTGAACCAGGGCATGTGAAGCGTCTGGGGTAAACCATGTAAAATTGTGTGGGGACTGGATGTGGAATGGGAGCTGTGGTCTCGGTGCATTATTACATGACAGGTAGAGTCTGAGTTTGAACAAATTGGGCCTTTGTTGTCGTTTCCTAGCGCTACCTCGCGCACATGAAAAGGGAGGGGGTTGTTCTTCCATGTGTGGGGAGGTGTCGATTGGAATGAATAAAGGCAAACAGTATGAATTATATACATGCGTATATATGTATATGTCTGTGTGTGTGTATATATGTATACATTGAGATGGATATATATGTATATTTGCGTGTGTGTATGTGTATGTATATACATGTGTATGTGTGTGGGTTGGGCCATTCTTTCGTCTGTATCCTTGCGCTACCTCGCTAACGCGGGAGACAGCGACAAAACAAAATAATGATAATAATGATAATATATATATATATATATATATATATATATATATATATATATATATATATATATATATATATATATATATATATATATATATATATATATACATATATATATATATATATATATATATATATATATATATATATATATATATATATATATTTAAATATATATATATATATATATATATATATATATATACATATATATATATATATATATATATATATATATATATATATATATATATATATATATATATATATATATATATATGGTAAGCTCCTAGCTATGGTTGACTGTATTGCGTGAAAAAGGCTGCTACGCAACCTGGTAACGTCCTCCTGAGAGAGAAAAAATAAAACTTAAGCCGAGGACAACAAACTGACGAGGAAAGTATGACACCCAGCTAGAACAAATCCTGATTTCTATCTTCGCTCGAGAGAAGCTCACTCTGCTGGATCCTCAGCAGTGCGTTCTCAGCTAAACATCTTAGTGTTTTATTCTGCTGTGATTTTTCTTCACAAACTGTCCTGTATGCGTGTCTGCCTCTTTTCCACTGTCTAGGGCACAAGTAAGCTTCTGCTGTTTAAAGATGCCTTTCCGTAGCGGTCAAAGTTGCTATAGTTGAGGAATTTTCTTCTTCGTGTTCTTCTTGCTGCTGATATCCTTTTTTATCGTTTACATGTATGAATGCTTGCTTTTGTTTGTTTACAGTTTTCTCTGCATGTGGTTGCTTAAGTGTGAGTGTATATATATATATATATATATATATATATATATATATATATATATATATATATATATATATATATATATATATATATATATATATATATATATATATATATATATATATATATATATATATATATATATATATATATATATATATATATATATAAATATATATATATATATATATATATATATATATATATATATGCAGTTTTCTCTGCATGTGGTTGCTTAAGTGTGAGTGTATATATATATATATATATATATATATATATATATATATATATATATATATATATATATATATATATATATATATATATATATATATATATATATATTTATATATATATATATATATATATATATATATATATATATATATATATATATATATATATATATATATATATATATATATATATATATATATATATATATATATATATATATATATATACACTCACACTTAAGCAACCACATGCAGAGAAAACTGTAAACAAACAAAAGCAAGCATTCATACATGTAAACGATAAAAAAGGATATCAGCAGCAAGAAGAACACGAAGAAAATTCCTCAACTATAGCAACTTTGACCGCTACGGAAAGGCATCTTTAAACAGCAGAAGCTTACTTGTGCCCTAGACAGTGGAAAAGAGGCAGACACGCATACAGGACAGTTTGTGAAGAAAAATCACAGCAGAATAAAACACTAAGATGTTTAGCTGAGAACGCACTGCTGAGGATCCAGCAGAGTGAGCTTCTCTCGAGCGAAGATAGAAATCAGGATTTGTTCTAGCTGGGTGTCATACTTTCCTCGTCAGTTTGTTGTCCTCGGCTTAAGTTTTATTTTTTCTCTCTCAGGAGGACGTTACCAGGTTGCGTAGCAGCCTTTTTCACGCAATACAGTCAACCATAGCTAGGAGCTTACCATGAATATGAGATATACTTCAAAGATTTGGTCTGCTGTGTGTTGCCTCGAAGATTATTTTCTTCTAAAGTGCGAAAGAAAGATATATTTTGTTAGCGATGTCTTGTGACCACATAAACATTTAATGAGAGTATTATGACGGCCCTTGAATCACAATCATATATATGTTTTTTTTAATTTATTTTTTTAACATAGGAAGCTGTTATTACACTTTTCGAAAGTCGTTACTTCATGGATCCTTCGACAAGGATAATTACACATAAGGTGTGAAAAAAATTAATCATTATTACAGACGTTTATCCACAAACCAGCACGAGCGTGTATTGCTGTTAGTTAGTACAAGATGATTCACAGTCTTGTTTCCATTTGCTGTTTCTTATGGGTACAAACCACATTCACTTACCGAATGACCGATCTTATTCCAGAAACTTTTGTGCATATAATGCGAGCCGTCAGCATAGGTCCATTTACTTTCTACGTCACGTGACCAAGCGCTAAGTTCGTGATCATTTAAGGTGAGATAAAAAGGCCAGTAGCTGTTGATGTCTGCTTTCGCCGTGCCTTCCAGCCACTCTGACTACAGTGTTTTCTCTCTGTGTTGCACAGTCACGCATTTTCCCTGGGATTGAGCCCACTAATGGTTTAGAGAGATTTTCAAAGCTACTTTTTTATTTTAGACTGTAAAAACTGTAGCCGCTAATGGAACAATACAAGTGTAATGTTGTTCAGTTCATATGTTCAATACTCTGCAAGGCTGATGCTATAAAACCAAAACCAAAATAAAATGAACCATGTTGATAAAGATTTTTATAATCAAAACTGTTTGTATCAAATCATTTAGATACTTAAGAGCTTTATCAACATAGATTGAAGGCATCAACACTTATTATTTGAAAATGAAGTATATTTATATATATACATATATACGAACATGGTGCATAGAAACGTGCACCTTCATAAAACATACAAACCTCCAACAACCAGGATCAAACCCTGGACCCCTGTGCAGGAGGCGGTAATGCTAACCGCTAGGCTATGGGTCTGGCTAATAGGAAATAACTATTCGAATACTATGTACTCGAATACCCTTCGCCTATAGCCTAGCGGCAAGCATTCCCGCCTCCTACACAGGGTTCCCAGTTTCGATCCTGGATGTTGGAGGTTCGTATGTTCTATAAAGAGCGCGTTTCTATGCTCTATGTTCGTATTCATATACCTCCGCGTTGTACAGTTTGGTTCGGTAAAATGCTATCTGCTGCCTATCTGCGCCTGTTGGGAAATGACCGGTGTAGACCCCGTTGCTCACCAAAGTGAGACAAAGGGAATTCGAGTGCATAGTATTCGAATATTTATTTCCAATTAGCCAGGCCCATAGCCTACCGATCGGCATTCCCGCCTCCTGCACAGGGGTCCCGGGTTCGATGCTGGCTGTTGGAGATTTGTATGATATATATATATATATATATATATATATATATATATATATATATATATATATATATATATATATATATATATATAATTTATTCATTTATTTATTTATTTTGCTTTGTCGCTGTCTCCCGCGTTTGCGAGATAGCGCAAGGAAACAGACGAAAGAAATGGCCCAACCCACCCCCATACACATGTATATACATACACGTCCACACACGCAAAAATACATACCTATACATCTCAATGTACACATATATATACACACACAGACACATACATATATACCCATGCAAACAATTCACACTGTCTGCCTTTATTCATTTCCATCGACACCTCGCCACACATGGAATACCATCCCCCTCCCCCCTCATGTGTGCGAGGTAGCGCTAGGAAAAGACAACAAAGGCCCCATTCGTTCACACTCAATCTCTAGCTGTCATGCAATAATGCCCGAAACCACAGCTCCCTTTCCACATCCAGGCCCCACACTACTTTCCATGGTTCACCCCAGACGCTTCACATGCCCTGATTCAATCCACTGACAGCACGTCAACCCCGGTATACCACATCGATCCAATTCACTCTATTGCTTGCCCGTCTTTCACCCTCCTGCATTTTCAGGCCCCGATCACTCAAAATCTTTCTCACTCCATCTTTCCACCTCCAATTTGGTCTCCCACTTCTCCTCGTTCCCTCCACCTCCGACACATATATCCTCTTGGTCAATCTTTCCTCACTCATTCTCTCCATGTGCCCAAACCATTTCAAAACAACCTCTTCTGCTCTCTCAACCACGCTCTTTTTATTTCCACATATCTCTCTTACCCTTACATTACTTACTCGATCAAACCACCTCACACCACACATTGTCCTCAAACATCTCATTTCCAGCACATCCACCCTCCTGCGCACAACTCTATCCATAGCCCACGCCTCGCGACCATACAACATTGTTGGAACCACTATTCCTTCAAACGTATCCATTTTTGCTTTCCGAGATAATGTTCTCGACTTCCACACACTCTTCAAGGCTCCCAGGATTTTCGCCCCCTCCCCCACCCTATGATTCACTTCCGCTTCCATGGTACCATCCGCTGCCAGATCCACTCCCAGATATCTAAAACACTTTACTTCCTCCAGTTTTTCTCCATTCAAACTTACCTCCCAATTTACTTGACCCTCAACACGACCTAATAACCTTGCTCTTATTCACATTTACTCTTAACTTTCTTCTTTCACACACTTTACCAAACACAGTCACCAGCTTCTGCAGTTTCTCACATGAATCAGCCACCAGCGCTGTATCATCATCGAACAACTGACTCACTTCCCAAGCTCTCTCATTCACAACAGACTTCCTACTTGCCCCTCTTTCCAAAACTCTTGCACTCACCTCCCTAACAACCCCATCCATAAACAAATTAAACAACCATGGAGAAATCACACATCCCTGCCGCAAACCTATATTCACTGAGAACATATATATATCTATATATTATTTTTTGCTTTGTCGCTGTCTCCCGCGTTAGCGAGGTAGCGCAAGGAAACAGACGAAAGAAAGGCCCAACCCACCCACATACACATGTATATACATGCACGTCCACACGCGGCACATATACATACCCATACATCTCAATGTATACAAATATATGCAAACACAGACATATACAGATATACCCATGTACATAATTCATACTGTCTGCCTTTATTCATTTCCATCGCCACCCCGCTTCACATGGAATAACAACACCCTCCCCCTCATGCGTGCGAGGTAGCGCTAGGAAAAGACAACAAAGGCCCCATTCGTTCAAACTCAGTCTCTAGCTGTCATGTAATAATGCATCGAAACCATTTATATATATATATATATATATATATATATATATATATATATATATATATATATATATATATATATATATATCATATACATTAACCCTGGGATAGGGAGAAAGAATACTTGCCACGCATTCCTCACGTGTCGTAGAAGGCGACTAAAGAGGACGGGAGCGGGGGATGGAAACCCCTCCCCTCCATGTATATTAACTTTCCAAAGGGGAAACAGAAGAAGGAGTCTCGCGGGGAGTGCTCATCCTCCTCGAAGGCTCAGATTGGGGTGTCCACATGTGTGTGGATGTAAATAAGATGAGAAAAAAGGAGAGATAGGTAGTATGTTTGAGGAAAGGAACCTGGATGTTTTGGTTCTGAGTGAAACAAAGCTCAAGGGTGAAGAGGAAGAGTGGTTTAGGAATATCTTGGGAGTAAAGTCAAGGGTTAGTGAGAGGATAAGAGCAATGGAAGGAGTAGCACTACATCTGAAACAGGAGTGGTGGGAGTATGTGATAGAGTATAAGAAAGTAAACTCTAGATTGATATGGGTAAAGCTGAAAGTGGATGGAGAGAGAAGGTGATTAATGGTACATATGCACCTGTGTATGAGAAGAAAGATCATGAGAGGTAAGTGTTTTGGGAGCAGCTGAGTGAGTGTTTTAGTAGTTTTGATGCACGAGACTGGGTTATAGTGATGGGTGATTTCAATGCAAAGGTGAGTAATGTGGAAGCTGAGGGAATAATTGGTGTACATGGGTTGTTCAGTGTTGTAAATGGATATGGTGAAGAGCTTGTAGATTTATGTGCTGAAAAAGGACTGGTGATTAGGAATATCTGGTTTAAAAAGAGAGACATATATAAGTGTACGTATGTAAGTAGGAGAGATGGCCAGAGAGGGTTATCATATTACATGTTTATTGATAGGCTCGCGAAAGAGAGACTTGTGGATGTTAATGTGCTGAGAGATGCAACTGGAGGGATGTCTGGTCATTATCTTGTGGAGGCGAAGGTGAAGATTTGTAGAGGTTTTAAGAAAAGACGAGAGAATGTTGGGGTGAAGAGAGTGGTGAGAGTAAGAGTACCTGGGAAGAAGACTTGTGTTAGCAAGTACCAGGAAAGACTGAGAACAGAATGGAAAAAGGTGAGAAAAAAGGACGTAATGGCAGTGGGGGAGGAATGGGATGTATTTCAGGAAGTAGTGATGGCTTGCGCAAAAGATGCTTGAGACATGAGCAGCGTGGGAGGTGGGCAGATTAGAAAGATTAGTGAGTGGTGGGATGAAGACGTAAGATTATTAGTGAAAGAGAGGAGAGGGGCACTTGAACGATTTTTGCATGGAAATAATGCAAATGACTGGGAGATGTATAAAGGAAAGAGGCAGGAGGTCAAGAGAAAGGTGCAAGAGGTGAAAAATAGGGAAAATGAGAGTTGGGATGAAAGAGTATCATTAGATTTTAGTGAGAATAAAAAGATGTTTAGGAAGGAGGTAAATAAAGTTCGTTAGACAAAGGAACAAATGGGAACTTCAGTGAAGGTGGCTAATAGGGAGGTGATAACAAAAAGTGGTGATATGAGGAGATGGAGTGAGTATTTTGAAGGTTTGTTGAATGTGTTTGATAATAGAGTAGCAGATCTAAGGTGTTTTGGTCGAGGTGGTATGCAAAGTGAGAGGGTTAGCGGGAATCTTTAGCTGTCATATATAATACACAGAAACCACAGCTCCCTTTCCATATCGAGGCTCCAGAAAACTCTTCATGGTTTAACCCAGACGCTTCACATACCCTGGTTCGATCCATTGACTGCACGTCGAACCCGGTATACCACATCGTTCCAGTTCAATGTATCCCTTGAACGACTTTCACCCTCCCGACTGTTCAGGCCCCTATCACTGAAAATCTTTTTTACTTCATCTTTCAGCCTCCAATTAGGTCTACTTCTTCTCGTTCCCACCACCTGTGACTCATATTCTTTTTGTCAATATTTCCTCACTCATTCTCTCCATGTGACCAAACCATTTCAAAATACCCTCTTCTGCTCTCTCGATCACACTCGTTTTATTACCACACGTCTCTTTTACCATTACAATACTTACTCGATCAAACCACCTCACACCAAATATTGTCCTCAAACACCTCATTTCCAGCACATCCACCCCCCTCCACACAACTCAATCTATAGCCCTCGCCTCGCGACCATAGAACATTCTCGGAACCACTATTCCTTCAAACACCCATTTTTGCTTTCCGAGATAACGTTCTCGCCTTCCAAACATTTGTCAAAGCTTCCAGAACTTTCGCCCCCTCTCCCGCTGTATGACTAACTTCCGCTTCCTTGGTTCCATCCGCTGCCGAATCCACTCCAAGATATCTAAAACACTTCACTTCCTCCGGTTTTTTCCATTGAAACGTACCTCCCAGTTGACTTATCCCTCAACCCTACTGTACCTAATAACCTTCCTCTTATTCACATTTACTCTCAGCCTTCTTCTTCCACACAATATGCCAAAATCTACCACCAGTTTTTTCAGTTTCTTACCCGAATCAGTCATCAGCGCTGTATCATCAGAGAAACAAAACTGACTCACTTCCCAAGCTCTCTTATCCACAACAGACTGCATACTTGCTCCTCTCTCCAAAACTCTTGCATACAATTCCCTAACAACTCCATCCATAATCAAATTAAACAACCATGGAGTAATCATGCATTCCTACCGAAAACCGACTTTCACTGAGAACCAATCACTTTCCTCTCCTAATACTCGTGCAC
>NC_092227.1:34889752-34896506 GCF_036320965.1 Panulirus ornatus | reverse complement strand
CAGGGAATTATGGGCTATGACAGGGGGACATGTATAAAAGAAAGAGGCAGGAGGTTAGAGAAACGGTGCAAGTGGTGAAAAAGAGGGCAAATGAGAGTTGGTGTGAGACGTTTCAATTGAATTTTAGGTGGATAAAAGATGTTTTGAAAGGAGGTAAATAAAGTGCGTAAGATAAGAGAACAAATGGGAACATCAGTGAAGGGGGCTATTAGGGACGTAATAACAAGTAGTGGTGATGTGAGATGGAGATGGAGTGAGTATTTTGAGGGTTTGTTGAATGTGTTCGATGATGCAGTGTCAGATATAGGGTGTTTTGGTCGAGGTGGGGTGCAAAGTGAAAGGGTTAGGGAGAATGATTTGGTAAACAGAGAAGATGTAGTAAAAGCTTTGTGGAAGATGAAAGCCGGCAAGGCAGCGGGTTTGGCTGGTATTGAGGTGGAATTTATTGAAAAAGGGGGTGAATGTATTAATGACTGGTTGGTATGGTTATTTGATGTATTTCTGTCTCATGGGGAGGTGCCTGATGATTGGCGGAATGCTTGCATAGTACCATTGTAGAAAGGCAAAGGGGATAAAAGTGAGTGCCCAAATTACAGAGGTATAAGATTGCTGAGTATTCCTGGGAAATTGGATGGGAGGGTATTGATTGAGAGGGTGAAGGAATGCACAGAACATCAGATTGGGAAAGAGCTGTGTTGTTTCAGAAGTGGTAGAGGATGTGTGGATCAGGTGTTTGCTTTCGAAAAAGTATGTGAGAAATACTTAGAAAAGAAAATGGATTTGTATGTAGCATTTATGAATCTAGATAAGGCATATGATAGAGTTGATACAGATGCTCTGTGGAAGGTATTAAGAATATATAGTTTGGGAGGCAAGTTGTTAGAAGCAGTGAAAAGATTTTTATCGAGGATGTAAGGCATGTGTACGTGTAGGAAGAGTGGAAAATGATTGGTTCTCAGTGAATGTTGGCTTGCAGCAGGGGTGCGTAATGTCTCCATGGTTGTCTAATTTGTATATGAATGGTGTTGTTAGGAAAGTGAATGCAAGAGTTTGGAAAGAGGGGCAAGTAAGTAGTCTGTTGTGGATGAGAGGGCTTGGAAAGTGAGTCAGTTGTTGTTCGCTGATGATACAGCGCTGGTGGCCGATTCGGGTGAGAAACTGCGGAAACTGGTAACCGAGTTTGGTAAAGTGTGTGAAAGAAGAAAGCTGAGAGTAAACGTGAATAAGAACAAGGTTATTTGGTAGAGTAGAGTTGAGGGACAAGTCAATTGTGAGGTAAGCTTGAATGGAGAAAAACTGAAGGAAATGAAGTGTTCTAGATATCTGGGAGTGAATTTGGCAGCGGATGGAACCATGGAAGCGGAAGTGAATCATAGGGTGGGGGAAGGGGCGAAAGTTTTGGGAGCGTTGAAAGTGTGGAAGTCGAGAACGTTATCTTGGAAAGCAAAAATGGGTATGTTTGAAGGAATAGTGGTTCCAACAATGTTATATGGTTGCGAGGCGTGGGCTATAGATGGAGTTGTGCAGAGGAGGGTGGATGTGCTGGAGATGGGGTATGAGATGGTTTAATCGAGTAAGAAATGTAAGGGTAAGAGAGATGTGTGGTAATAAAATGAGTGCGGTTGAGAGAGCAGATGAAGGTGTTTTGAAATGGTTTAGTCACATGGAGAGAAAGATTGACAAAGAGGATATATGCGTCAGAGGTGGAGGGAACGAGGAGAGTTGGGAGATCAAATTGGAGGTGGAAAGATGGAGTGAAAATGATTTTGAGTAATCGGGGCCTGAACATGCAGGAGGGTGAAAGGCGTGCAAGGAATAGAGTGATTTGACTCATGTGGTATACCGGGGTCGACATGCTGTCAATGGATTGAACCAGAGGATGTGAAGCGTCTGGGGTAAACCATGAAAAGTTTTGTGGTGCGTGGATGTGGAAGGGGAGCTGTCAGTTGCGGTGTATTATACATGACAGCTAGAGACTGAGTGTGAACGAATGTGGCCTTTGTTGTCCTTTTTCTAGCGCTACCATGCGTGCATGTTCAGGCCCTGATGGCTCAAAATCTTTTTCACTCATCTTTCCACCTCCAATATGGTCTCCCAGCTTCTCCTTGTTCCCTCTACTTCTGACACATATATCCTCTTTGACAATCTTTCCTTTCTCATTCATTCCATGTGACCAAACCATTTTAAAACACCCTCTTCTGCTCTCTCAACCACACTGTTTTTATTACCACACATCTCTCTTACCCTATTATTACTTACTCTATCAAATCACCGCACACCTCATATTGTCCTGAAACATGTCATTTCCAACACATCCACCCTCCTCCGCACAACTATATCTATAGCCAACGCCTCGCAACCGTAGCACATTGTTGGAACCACTAAACATGCTCATTTTTGCTTTCCGAGACAACGTTTTCGCCTTCCACACATTTTTCAATGCTCCCAGAACTTTTGCCCCCTCCCCCACCCTGTGACTCACTTCCGCTTCCATGGTTCCATCCACTGCCAAATCCACTCCCAGTTATCTAAAACAATTCACTTCCTCCAGTTTTTTTCCATTTGAACTTACCTGTCAATTGACGTTATCTAGGTAGCGGAAGGAAACAGACGAAGGTTGGCCCAACCCAGCTACATACTCATCCACGTATACATACCTATACAATTCAACGTATACATATATATACATACAAACAGGCATATACATTTATACACATGTACATAATTCATACTTGATGCCTTTATTCCTTCCCGTCGCCACCCTGCTACACATGAAATGACAACCCCTTCCCCCACTCGTGTGCGAGGTAGCGCTGAGAAAACACAACAAAGACCACATTCGTTCGCACTCAGTATCTGGCTGTCATGTATACTTCAACAAAACCATACCCCCTTTACACATCTAGGCCCCACAAAATTTCCATGGTTTACCCAAGACGCTTCACATCCCCTGGTTCAATCCAATGACAGCACGTCGACCTCGATATACCATATCGTTCCAATTCACTTTAATTCTTGCATGCCTTTCACACTCCTGCATGTTCAGGCCTTGATCGCTCAAAATCTTTTTCATTCCATCTTTCCACCTCCAATTTGATCTCCCAATTCTCCATGTTCCCTCCACCTCTAACACATATATCCTCTTTGTCAATCTTTCTCACTCATTCTCTCCATGTGGCGAAACCATTTGAAAACACCGTCTTCTGCTCTCTCAGCCACACTCTTTTTATTACCACACATTTATCTTACCCTTTCATTACTTGCTCGATCGAACTACCTCGCACAACATATTGTTTTCAAGTATCTCATTTGCAGCACATGCACCCTCCTATCTATAGCTCACGCCTCGCAACGATATTGCATTGTTGGAACCACTATTCCTTCAAACATACCCAGTTTTGCCTTCCAAGATAATGTGCTCGCCTTTCGAACATGTTTCAGCGCTCCCTAAACTTTCGCACCCTCCCCTACCCTATGATTCACTTCCGCTTCCATGGTTCCATCCGCTGCCAAATCAACTCCCAGATATCTAAAACATTTCACTTCCTACAGTTTTTCTCCATTCAAACTTACCTCCCACTTGATTTCTCCCTCAAACCTACTGTATCTAATAAGATTGCTCTTATTCACATTTACTCTCAGCTTTCTTCTTTAATACACTTTCCCAGACTCAGTCACCAGCTTCTGCAGTTTCTCACCCGAATAAGCTACCAGCGATGTATCATCAGAAACAACAGCTGACTCACTTTCCAAGCCCTCTCATCCACAACAGACTGCATACTTGCCAATCTTTCCAAAACTCTTGCATTCACCTCCCTAACAACTCCTTCCATAAACAAATTAAACAACCATCGAGACATCACGCAATTCAGCCGCAAACCGACATTCACTGAGAACCAATCACTTTCATCTTTTCCTACTCGCACACATGCCTTACATCCTCGATAAAAACTTTTCACTTGTTATAGGAACTTACCTTCCACGCCATATATTCTTAAAACTATCTCAACTCTATCATATGCCTTCTCCAGATCCATATATGCTACATACAAATCCGTTAGATTTTCCAAGTATTTCTCACATACATTCTTCAGTGCAAACACCTGATCCATACATCCTCTACCACTTCTGAAACCACACTGCTCTTTCCCAGTCCGATGCTCTGTACACGTCTTCACCCGCTGAAACAATACCTTCCCATGTAATTTCCCAGGAATATTCAACAAACTTGTGCCTCTGTATTTGAACACTTACCTTTATCGCCTTTGCATTTGTACATTGGCACTATGCATGCATTCCACCAATCCTCAGGCACTTCACCATGAGCCATATATACATTAAATATCCTTACCAACCAGTCAACAAGAGAGTCACCCTGTTTTTTAATAAATTCCACAGCAATACCAGCGAAATCTGCTGCCTTGCTGTCTTTCATCTTCCGCAAAGCTTTCACTATCTCTTTTCTGTTTACTGAATCATTCTCTTTAACCCTCTCACTTTGCACACCACCTCGACCCAAGCACCTTATATCTACGATTCTATCATCAAACACAGTCAAAAAATCTTCAAAAGACTCACTCCATCTCCTTCTCACGTTTCCACTACTTGTTATTACCTCCCCATTAGCCCCCTTCACAGATGTTCCCATTTGTTCTCTTATCTTCTCCCTAAGATTTATTGATACTCTCTCACCCTAACTCTCATTTGCCCTCTTTTTCACCTCTTGCACCTTTCTCTTGACCATGTGCCTCTTTCCTTTATACATCTCATTTCTATTTCCACTATTTCCCTGGAAAAATCGTCCAAATGCGTGTCCCTTCCCTTTCACGAACAATCTTACTTCTTCATCCCACCACTCACTACCCTTTCTAATCTGCCTATCTCGCACGCTTCTCAAGCCACAAGCATCTTTTGCGCAAGCCATCACTGCTTCAATAAATAAGTCACATTCCTCCCCCACTCCCCGTACGTACTTTGCTCTCACCTTCTTCTATTCTGCACTCAGTCTCTCCTGGTACTTTTTCATACAAGTCTCCTTCCCAAGCTCATTTACTTTCACCACTCTCTTCACCCCAGCATTTTCTTTTCTTTTCTGAAAACCTCTACAAATGTTCAACTTCGCCTCCTCAAGTTAATGATCACATATTCCTCCAGGTGAACTTCTAAACACATTGGCATCCAAAAGTCTCTTTCTCACGCGCCTATGAATTAAAACCAAATCTAATAACGCTCTCTGACCCTCTCTACTACCTACATATGCATACTTATTTATATCTATCTTTTTAAACCAAGATTTCCTAATCACCATTCCTTTTTCAGAACAAAAATTTACAAGCTCCTCACCATTTCCATTTACAACACTGAACACCACATGTACACCAATTATTCCCTCAACTGCCACATTACTCACCTTTGCATTAAAATCACCCATCACTATAGTCTCGTCTCGTGCATCAAAGCTGCTAACACACTCACTCAGCTGTTTCTAAAACACTTGCCTCTCACGATCTTTCTTCTGATGCCCAGTTGAATAGGCACAAATAATCACCCATCTCTCTCCATCCAATTTCAGTTTTACCCTTATCAATCTAGAGTATACTTTCTTACACTCTATCACATACTCCCACAACTCATCTTTCAGGAGTAATGCTACTCCTTCCCTTGTTCTCGTCCTCTCACCATCCCCTGAGTTTACTCCCAAAGCATTCCCAAACCAATCTTCCCTTTTACCCCTGAGCTTCGTTTCATTTAGAGCCAAAACATCCAGGTTCCTTCCCTCAAACATACTACCTATCTCTCCTTTTTTCTCATCTTGGTTATATCCACACACATTTAGACACCCCAATCTGAGCCTTCGAGGAGGATGAATGGTTTGGGAATGTTTTGGGAGTAAATTCAGGGGTTGGTGAAAGACAAGAGCAAAGTAAGGAGTACCTCTGAAGCAGGAGTTGTGAGTGTATGGGATAGAGTTCAAGATATTAAACTCTAGACTGATATGGGTAAAACTGAAAGTGGATGGAGAGAGAGTTTTGACTATAGGTGCCTATTCACCTGGCCACGAAAAGAAATATCATGAGAGGCAAGTGATTTGGGAGCAGCTGAGTGAGTGTGGTAGCAACTTTGATGCACGACACCGGTTTATAGTGATGGTTGATTTGAATGGAAAGGTCAGGGATGTGGTAGATTAACGTATAATCATTTTACATGAAGAATTCAGTGCTGTAAGTGAAAATGGTAGATTTTTGTGATGAAAAAGAACTTGTGATTGGGAATACCTGGTTTAAAAAGAGAGATATACTTAAGTGTAAGTATATGAGTAGGAAAGAAGGCCGGAGACCTTTACTGGATTACGTGTTAATTGATAGGCGTGTGAAAAAGAGACTACTGGTTGTTAATGTGGTGAGAGGGGCATGTGGAGGGATGTCTGATCATTATCTTGTGGAGGCGGAGGTGAAGATTTGTAGAGGTTTTCAAAAAAGAAGGTAGAATGTTGGGGTGAAGAGAGTGATGAGGGTAAGTGAGCTTGGAATGGAAGCTTGACTGAGGAAGTACCAGGAGGGATTGAATGCAGAACGACATAAGGTGAGAGCATATGACATAAGGGGAGTTACGGAGGAATATGATGTATTAGGGAAACAGTGATGGCTTGCGCAAAAGATGCTTGGGCCATGAGAAATGTGGGAGGTGGGCAGATTAGAGAGAATAGTGAGTGGTTGGAAGAAGAGTAAGATTATAAGTCAAAGACAACAGAGAT
>NC_092227.1:34876703-34889652 GCF_036320965.1 Panulirus ornatus | reverse complement strand
TATATATATATATATATATATATATATATATATATATATTATATATATATATATATATATATATATATATATTATATTATATATATATATATATATATTATATATATTATATATATATATATATATATATATATATATATATATATATATATATATATATATATATATATATATATAGTGGGTGACTGTATTGTTGACTCGTTGGTAAGGTTATTTAATGTATGTATGACTCATGGTGAGGTGCCTGAGGATTGGCGGAATGCGTGCATAGTGCCATTGTACAAAGTCAAAGGGGATAAGAGTGAGTGCTCAAATTACAGAGGTATAAGTCTGTTGAGTATTCCTGGTCAATTATATGGGAGGGTATTGATTGAGAGGGTGAAGGCATGTACAGAGCATCAGATTGGGAAAGAGCATTGTGGTTTCAGAAGTGGTAGAGGATGTGTGGATCAGGATTTTGCTTTGAAGAATGTATGTGAGAAATACTTAGAAAAGCAAATGGATTTGTATGTAGCATTTATGAGAGATGTGTGGAAATAGAAAGAGCGTGGTTGAGAGAGCAGAAGAGGGTGTTTTGAAGTGGTTTGGGCACATGGAGAGGATGAGTAAGGAAAGATTGACCAAGAGGATATATGTGTCGGAGGTGGAGGGAACAAGGAGAAGAGGGAGACCAAATTGGAGGTGGAAAGATGGAGTGAAAAAGATTTTGTGTGATCCGGGCCTCAACATGCAGGAGGGTGATAGGAGGGCAAGGAATAGAGTGAATTGGAGCGATGTGGTATACCGGGGTTGACGTGCTCTCAGTGGATTGAAGCAGGGCATGTGAAGCGTCTGGGGTAAGCCATGGAAAGCTGTGTAGGTATGTATATTTGCGTGTGTGGACGTATGTATATACATGTGTATGGGGGGGGTTGGGCCATTTCTTTCGTCTGTTTCCTTGCGCTACCTCGCAAACGCGGGAGACAGCGACAAAGTATAATAAAAAAAAATGATAAGATAATATATATATATATATATATATATATATATATATATATATATATATATATATATATATATATATATATATAAACCAGGAAGTACCAGGAGAGACTGAGTACAGAATGGAAAAAGGTGGGAACAATTGAAGTAAGGGTAGTGGGGTAGGAATTGGGTGTATTTAGGAATCAGTGATAGATTGCGCAAAAGATGCTTGTGGCATGAGAAGAGTGGGAGGTGGGTTGATTAGAAATGGTAGTGAGTGGTTGGATGAAGAAGTAAGATTATTAGTGATAGAGAAGAGAGAGGCATTTGGTAAATTTTTGCACGGAAAAAATGCAATTGAGTGGGAGATGCATAAAAGAAGAGACAGGAGGTCAAGAGAAAGGTGCAAGAGGTGAAAAAGAGGGCAAATGAGAGTTGGGGTGAGAGAGTATCATTAAATTTTAGGGAGAATAAAAAGATGTTCTGGAAGGAGGTAAATAAAGTGCGTAAGACAAGGGAGCAAATGGGAAATTCAGTGAGGGCGCAAATTTGGAGGTGATAACAAGTAGTGGTAATGTGAGAAAGAGATGGAGTGAGTATTTTGAAGGTTTGTTGAATGTGTTTGATGATAGAGTGGCAGATATAGGGTGTTTTGGTCGATGTGGTGTGCAGAGTGTGTGGGTTAGGGAAAATGATTTGGTAAACAGAGAAGAGGTAGTAAAAGCTTTGCGGAAGATGATAGCCGGCAAGGCAGCAGGTTTGGATTGTATTGCAGTGGAATATATCGAAAAAGGGGGTGACTGTATTATTGATTGGCTGGTAAGGTTATCTAATGTATGTATGACTCATGGTGAGGTGCCTGAGGATTGGCGGAATGCGTGCATAGTGCCATTGTACAAAGGCAAAGGGGATAAGAGTGAGTGCTCAAATTACAGAGGTATAAGTTTGTTGAGTATTCCTGGTAAATTATATGGGAGAGTATTGATTGAGAGGGTAAAGGCATGTACAGAGCATCAGATTGGGGAAGAGCAGTGTGGTTTCAGAAGTGGTAGAGGATTTATGGATCAGGTGTTTGCTTTGAAGAATGTATGTGAGAAATACTTAGAAAAGCAAATGGATTTGTATGTAGCATTTATGGATCAGGAGAAGGCATATGATAGAGTTGATAGAGATGCTATGTGGAAGGTAGTAAGAATATATGGTGTGGGAGGCAAGTTGTTAGAAGCAGTGAAAAGTTTTTATCGAGGATGTAAGGCATGTGTACGTGTAGGAAGAGAGGAAAGTGATTGGTTCTCAGTGAATGTAGGATTGCGGCAGGGGTGTGTGATGTCTCCATGGTTGTTTAATTTGTTTATGGATGGGGTTGTTAGGGAGGTGAATGCAAGAATTTTGGAAAGAGGGGCAAGTAAGAAGTCACTTGTGGATGAGAGAGCTTGGGAAGTGAGTCAGTTGTTGTTCGCTGATGATACAGCGCTGGTGGGTGATTCATGTGAGAAAATGGAGAAGCTGGTGACTGAGTTTGGTAAAGTGTGTGAAAGAAGAAAGTTAAGAGTTAATGTGAATAAGAGCAAGGTTATTAGGTACAGTAGGGTTGAGGGTCAAGTCAATTGGGAGGTAAGTTTGAATGGAGAAAACCTGGACGAAGTAAAGTGTTTTAGATATCTGGGAGTGGTTCTGGCAGCGGATGGAACCATGGAAGCGGAAGTGGATCATAGGTTGCTGGAGGGGGCGAAAATCTGGGAGCCTTGAAGAATGTGTGGAAGTCGAGAACATTATCTCGGAAAGCAAAAATGGGTATGTTTGAAGGAATAGTGGTTCCAACAATGTTGTGTGGTTGCGAGGCGTGGGCTATGGATAGAGTTGTGCGCAGGAGGGTGGATGTGCTTGAAATGAGATGTTTGAGGATAATGTGTGGTGTGAGGTGGTTTGATAGAGTAAGTAACGTAAGGGTAAGAGAGATATGTGGAAATAAAAAAGAGCGTGGTTGAGAGAGCAGAAGAGGGTCTTTTGAAATGGTTTAGGCACATGGAGAGAATGAGTGAGAAAGATTGACAAAGAAGATATATGTGTCGGAGGTGGAGGGAACGAGGAGAAGGTGGGAGACCAAATTGGAGGTGGAAAGATAGAGAGAAAAAGATTTTGTGTGATCGGGGCCTGAACATGCAGGAGGGTGAAAGGAGGGGCAAGTAATAGAGTGAATTGGATCGATGTGGTATACCGGGGTTGACGTGATGTCAGTGGATTGAATCAGGGCATGTGAAGCGTCTGGGTAAACCATGGAAAGCTGTGTAGGTATGTATATTTGCGTGTTTGGACGTATGTATATACATGTGTATGGGGGTGGGTTGGGCCATTTCTTTCGTCTATTTCGTTGCGCTACCTCGCAAACGCGGGAGACAGCGACAAAAAAAATATATATATATCTATTTATTGAAAATATTAAAAATATTTATTAAAAAAGGGGGTGAATGTATTGTTGACTGTTTGGTAAGGTCATTTAATGTATGTATGATTCATGGTAAGGTGTCTGAGGATTGGCGGAATGCTTGCATAGTGCCATTGTACAAAGGCAAAGGGGATATGAGTGAGTGCTCAAATTACAGAGGTATAAGTTTGTTGAGTATTCCTGG
Organism: Panulirus ornatus; assembly: GCF_036320965.1. Lineage (NCBI taxonomy): Eukaryota > Metazoa > Arthropoda > Malacostraca > Decapoda > Palinuridae > Panulirus > Panulirus ornatus. Next base: position 34,886,059 of record NC_092227.1, on the reverse strand, counting down.
TAAATTATATGGGAAGGTATTGACTTAGAGGGTGAAGGCATGTACAGAGCATGAGATTGGGGAAGAGTAGTGTGGTTTTAGAAGTGGTAGAGGATGTGTGGGTCAGGTGTTTGCTTTGAAGAATATATGCGAGAAATACTTAGAAAAACAAATGGATTTGTATGTAGCATTTATGGATCTGGAGAAGGCATATGATAGAGTTGATAGAGATGCTCTGTGGAAGGTATTAAGAATATATGGTGTGGGAGGCAAGTTGTTAGATGCAGTGAAAATTTTTATCGAGGATGTAAGGATTGTGTGCGTGTAGGAAGAGAGGAAAATGATTGGTTCTCAGTGAATGTAGGTTTGCGGCAGGGGTGTGTGATGTCTCCATGGTTGTTTAATTTGTTTATGGATGTGGTTGTTAGGGAGGTGAATGCAAGAGTTTTGGAAAGAGGGGCAAGTATGCAGTCTGTTGTGGATGAGAGAGCTTGGAAGTGAGTCAGTTGTTGTTCGCTGATGATACAGCGCTGGTGGCTGATTCATGTGAGAAACTGCAGAAGCTGGTGACTGAGTTTGGTAAAGTGTGTGAAAGAAGAAAGTTAAGAGTAAATGTGAATAAGAGCAAGGTTATTAGGTACTGTAGGGTTGAGGGTCAAGTCAATTGGGAGGTGAGTTTGAATGGAGAAAAGCTGGAGGAAGTGAAGTGTTTTAGATATCTGGGAGTGGATCTGGCAGAGGATGGAACCATGGAACCGGAAGTGAATCATAGGGTGGGGGAGGGGGCGAAAATTCTGGGAGCCTTAAGAATGTGTGGAAGTCGAGAACATTATCTCGGAAAGCAAAAATGGGTATGTTTGAAGGAATAGTGGTTCCAACAATGTTGTATGGTTGCGAGGCGTGGGCGAAGGAGTTGTGCGAAGGAGGGTGGATGTGCTGGAAATGAGATGTTTGAGGACAATATGTGGTGTGAGGTGGTTTGATCGAGTAAGTAATGTAAGGTTGAGAGAGATGTGTGGAAATTAAAAGAGTGTGGTTGAGAGAGCATAAGAGGGTGTTTTGAAATGGTTTGGTCACATGGAGAGAATGAGTGGGGAAAGATTGACCAAGAGGATATATGTGTCAGAGGTGGAGGGAACGAGGAGAAGTGGGAGACCAAATTTGAGGTGGAAAGACGGAGTGAAAAAGATTTTGAGTGATCGGGGCCTGAACATGCAGGAGGGTGAAAGTCGTGCAAGGAATAGAGTGAATTGGAACGATGTGGTATACCGGGGTCGACGTGCTATCAATGGATTGCACCAGGGCATGTGAAGCGTCTGGGGTAAACCATACAAAGTGTGTGGGGCCTGGATGTGGAAAGGGAGCTGTGGTTTCGATGCATTATTACATGACAGCTAGAGACTGAGTGTGAACGAATGGGGCCTTTGGTGTTTTTCCTAGCGCTACCTCGCACACATGAGGGGGGAGGGGGCTGTTATTCCATGTGTGGCGAGGTGCCGATGGGAACAAGTAAAGGCAGACAGTATGAATTATGTACATGTGTATGTATGTATATGTCTCTGTGTGTATATATATGTGTACATTGAGATGTATAGGTATGTATATTGTTCATAGGTGGACATGTATGTATATGCATGTGTATGTTGGCGGGTTGGTTCATTCTTTCGTCTGTTTCCTTGCGCTACCTCACTACTGCGGGAGACAGCGACAAAGCAAAATAATAATGATAAAATATATATATATATATATATATATATATATATATATATATATATATATATATATATATATATATATATATATATATATGTATATATTTTTCTTTTTATTGTTTTGCTTTGTCGTTGTCTCCCGCGTCAGCGAGGTAGAGCAAGGAAACAGACGAAAGAATGGCCCCACCCACCCTCATACACATGTATATACATACACGTCCACACACCCAAATATACATACCTATACATCTTAACGTATAAATATATATACACACACAGACATATACATATATACAGATGTACATAATTCATACTGTCTGCCTTTATTCACTCTAATCGCCACCTCACCACACATGAAATAACAACCCCCTCCCCCCTCATGTGTGCGAGTTAACGCTAGGAAAAGACAACAAAGGCCGCATTCGTTGACACTCAGTCTCTAGCTGTCATGTAATAATGCACCCAAACCACAGCTCCCTTTCCACATCCAGGCCCCACACAACTTTCCATATTTTACCCCAGAAGCTTCACATGCCTTGGTTCAATCCATTGACAGCACCTCGACCCCGGTATACAACACCGTTCCAATTCACTCTATTCCTTGCGCGCCAATCACCCTCCAGCATGTTCAGGCCACTATCATTGAAAATCTTTTTCTCTTCATCTTTCCACCTCCAATTTGGTCTCTCACTTCTCCTCCTCTCCTCACTTCTGACACATATATGCTCTTTGAAATCTTTCCCTACTCATTCTCTCCATGTGACCAAACCATTTCAATACACCCTTTTCTGCTCTCTCAACCACACTCTTTTTTATACCACACATTATCCCATTATTACTTACTCGATCAAACCACCTCACACCACATATTCCTCAAACATCTAATTTCCAGGCCCCTCCACCATCCTGCGCCCAACTGTATCCATAGCCCACGCCTCGCAACAATACAACATTGTTGGAAACACTATTCCTTCAAACATACCCATTTTTGCTTTCCGAGACAATGTTCTCGACTTCCACACATTCTTCAAGGCTCCCAAAATTTTAGCCCCCTCCCCAATCCTATGATTCACTTCCCCTTCCATGGTTCCATCCGCTGCCAAATCCACTCCCAGATATCCAGAAGACTTCACTTCTTCAAGTTTTTCTCCATTCAAAGTTAACTGCCAATTCACTTGACCCTCAACCCTACTGTACCTAATAACCTTGCTCTTATTCACATTTACTCTCAACTTTCACCTTCACACACTTTACCAAACTCAGTCACCAGCTTCTGCAGTTTCTCACATGAATCAAGGAACAGCGATGTTTCACCAGCGAACAACAACTGACTCACTTCTCAAGCTCTCTCATCCACAATAGACTGCATACTTACCCTTCTTTCTAAAACTCTTGCATTCACGTCCCTAAAAACCCCATCCATAAAGATATTAAACAACCATGGAAACATCACACACCCCTGCCGCAAACCTACATTCACTGATAACCAATCACTTTCCTCTCCTACACGTACACATGCCTTACATCCTCGATAAAAACTTTTCACTGCTTCTAACAACTTTCCTCCCACACCAAATATTCTAAATACCTTCCACAGAGCATCTCTATCAACTCTATCATATGCCTTCTCCAGAACCACAAATACTACATACTAGTCCATTTGCTTTTCTAATTATTTCTCACATACATTCCTCAAAGCAAACACCTGATCCACACATCCTCTACCACTTCTGAAACAACATTTCTTTTCCCAATCTTATGCTCTGTACATGCTTTCACCCTCTCAATCAATACCCTCCCATACAATTTCCCAGGAATACTCAACAAACTAATACCTCTGTAATTTGAGCACTCATCTTTGTCTCCTTTGCCTTTGTACAATGGCACTATGCAAACATTCCGCCAATCCTCAGGCACCTCACCATGGAGCATACATACATTAAATAACTTTACCAACCAGTCAACAATACAGTCACCTCCTTTTTTAATACATTCCACACATTCTTCAAGGCTCCCAGGATTCTCGCCCCCTTCCCCACCCTATGACTCAGTTCCGCTTCCATGGTTCCATCCGCTGCCAGATCCACTCCCAGATATCTAAACCACTTTACTTCCTCCAGTTTTTCTCCATTCAAACATACCTCCCCATTGACTTGACCCTCAAAACTACTGTATCTAATAACCTTGGTCTTATTCACAGTTACTCTTACTTTTCTTCTTTGACACACTTTACCAAACTCAGTCACCAGCTTCTGCAGTTTCTCACATGAATCAGTCACCAGCGCTGTATCATCAGCGAGCAACAACTGACTCACTTCCCAAGCTTTCTCATCCCCAACAGACTGCATACTTGCCCCTCTTTCCAAAACTCTTGCATTCACCTCCCTAACAACCCCATCCATAAACAAATTATTTATATATATATATATATATATATATATATATATATATATATATATATATATACATATATATATATATATATATATATATATATATATATATATATATATATATATATATATATATATATATATATATATATATATATATATATATATATATATATATATATTCGCTATTTGTATGGACCATTACTAATATCAAGATTATAATTCTTTTTGTATTTAATAATATAAGATTCAATGATATTTCTCGTGGTAATAAAGTTGCAGGTAATAACTTAGATGACATTACTGGAGTCAATACAATGATCATAGTTTTTAACGTAATTAGACAAGAAATTTGATTCTTGTCCTGTTCTTATACTATATTTATGTTGCTTAAGCCTAACAGAAAGATCCTTACCAGTCTACCCAACAGAAAATTTATCATAATTTCTGCTTGGCACTTTATAGTTGCATCCAGGAGAATTTTCTGGTGAATTTCTGATTAAGATATTCTTTATAGTACTACTGTTGCTGAAGGCAACCTTTACATTAAAAGATTTAAGCAACATGAGAAGTAAAGTGAAATTATCATTAAAAGGGAGAACCAAAAGATTGTTGGTGTCAATGGGAGGCTTGGTCTCAACTCTATAAAATGATTTCTTTGCTAACTTAAGGTATCTATCAATGAAAAACCTAGGGTACTTTAACTTAGATCCAATAGAATATATGGATCATATATTCTAAAGATGGTAACGTACAGTTATTTTGATTTTTACAGTAAAATGGATGGAAAGTAATCAATTATTAAGTAAGGCGAGAAATATTTGGAAATCTTCATTTGTTGGCAAAACACAAAGAACATCATCTACATAACTAAACCAAAGTGAATTAGAAAGTAAGATATCCTTTAGCAATTTTGTTTTAAAAAAATCCATATAAAGATTACTTAGTACAGGTGAAAGAGGATTATCCATAACCATACCAAATATTTTAGCCTAATAATCTCCACTGGATTGAAATACAGTCTTTTATACACACTTTTATCAGTTCAGTGAAAATAGACTTTGAAACAGGTAAATGAATATCATCAAAGACATCAAATAAGTATTCTAAAAGGTCTTCAACTGGAACTTTAGTGAAAAGTGATGAAACATCAAAGCTAACTAATTTGAAATCTAAATTAACATTGATATTGTTTTGCTCGTTGAATAAATATACATTGTTCCATGATATTAGAATTTGATACCTTACACTCAAAACGGCTTAATAAACTAAACATTTTGACAATTTACATGCGGTGGAGCCCACTGAACTCACTATAGGTCTTGCTGGAAAATTTTGTTTATGTGTTTTGATAACTCCATACATATATGGCAATGAAGGGGACAAAGATGATACACTTTTGATAAGAGAACTATTACCTTTCAACAACAACTTCATTTTATATAAATGAGAAAAATGAAAATAATGGTAGGTTACCATTTTTAGATTGCATGATTCATAGGCAAGGAAACAAGTTTAAGTTTAGCATATACAGAAAACCCACCAATGCATGCTCATATACCCATTATTACTCATCTCAACATGACAGAGTTAAATCATCATCATTTCCATCTATGTTCCTCTGAGCATTACGTATTTGCAGTCCAGAGTTTATTGATGATGAGTTTGAAGAGATATATTCTATTGGATCTAAGATAAAGTACCCTAGAACTTTCATTGATAAATCCGTTAAGTTAGCAAAGAGAATCATTTTAGAGGGTTGAGCCCAAACTTACCATTGACACCATAAATCTTTTAGTTCTCCCTTTTAATAATAATTTCACTTTACTTCCCATGTTGCTTAAATTCTTTAATGTAAATGTTGCCTTTAGCAACAATAATACTATAAAGAATATCTTAATCAGGAATTCAACAGAAAACTCTCTTGGATGGATCTATAATGTCCCTTCTGGAAATTTTGATAAATTTTATGGTGGTCAGACTGGTAGGGATTTTTCTGTTAGACTTAAGCAATATCAGTATAGTATAAGAACGGGACAAGAATCAAATGCTTTGTTTAATCACGTTAAAAACTATGATCATTGTATTGACTGGAGTAATGCGATCTCAATTATTAACTCTAGCTCTATTACCAATAAGAAAATCATTGAATCTTCTAATATTAGATATACAAAGAATTATGATCTTGATATTAGTGATGGCCTATACCAATTAGATAACTTTATTGTTGATAAGATTTGTAAAATGATAAGTTTATGAACGCTCGTTGTATGTTTTGGACAATCACATGTTTACCAAATGGCGTCCTAGCTTCGTCTCTTCGATGTATATCAACTGACTTATATTTCTCTCTTGTGTCTACCCTGATGATGTGATTATTACTCGAAAGTGCACTCCTTTTATTAACACATGTCTCTCTTACTCTTTCATTACTTACTCGATGAAACTACTTCACACCATATATTGTCCACAAACATCTCATTTCCAACACATCCACACTTCTCTGCACAACCCTATCTATAGCCCATGACTCAAAACCATATAACCTCGTTGCAACCACTATTCCTTCAAGCATACATCTCTCCGAGATTACGTTCTAACCTTCCAGCATTCTTCAACACTACCAGAACATTCGCCCCCTCCTCTACACTGTGACTCACTTCCTTGGTTCCATCCGCTGCCACATCCACTCCCAGATATGTAAAACACTTCACTTCCTCCAGTTTTTTCCATTCAAACTTACCTCCCGATTCATTTGTCCCTCAACCAAACTGAACATAATAACCTTGCTCTTATTCACAATTATTCTCAGCTTTCTTCTTTCACACACTTTACCAAACTCAGTCAAAAACATTTGCAGTTTCTCACCCGAATCAGCCACCAGCGCTGTATCATCAGCGAACTACAATTTGACTCACTTCCCAAGCCCTCTTATCCTGTGACAAGAGACTGCATACTTGCCTCTCTCTCCAAAACTCTTGCATTCATCTCTCTAACAACCCCATCAATAAACAAATTAAAAAACCATGGAGACATCACACACACCTGCCGCAAAACGACATTCACTGGAAACCAATCACTTTCCTCTCTTCCTATTCGTACACATACCTCACATCCTTAATAAAAACTTTTCACGGCTTCTAGCAACTCACCTTCCACACCATGTACTCTTAATACTTCCCACATAGCATCTCTATCAACTCAATTATATGCCTTCTCCAGATCCATAAATGTTACATATAAATCCATCTGTTTTTCTAAGTATTTCTACATACATTCTTGAAAGCAAACACCTGATCCACACATCTTCTTCCACTTCCGAAACCACACTGCTCTTACCAATCTGATGCTCTTTACATGCCTTGACCCTCTGAGTCAATACCCTCACATATAATTTCGAAGGAATACCTAACAAACTTATACCTCTGTAGTTTGAACACTCAACTTTGAAATGGCTATACCGACATATTGGAAGAACTGGATGTTGGACTATTGCTATGAAATTGCTATAATAGATTATGAAGTGAACCCAATAGACTACAAATGAAACTCAATTGTAAGTTGGACCATTTAATTGAAAATAACGACTGGACTAAGAGCACGAACCCTTCTTTTGTGATAAAACTGTCCAATAAACAATAGATAAGGATTCTTGTGTGCTTTAGTCCATGGATTAAGTTTTATGTCCTCTAACAGGGAAGCCAGCTGTGTTGATGTAACAAAATCTTTTTGCAATTTAGGGAAATAGAGTAATTTATCTAACGATGAAATTAATACATATATAAGGGTTTATTGTATGCCAGTTTGACAGAACCAATGGAACCAAATTACCCTAAAAGATTGATAAGAGCTATTACCACTCTAAAAAAAAGACAATGATATACATATTACTAAAGCACACAAGGCTAACAATGTTGTGATTATGCACAAAAGTAATCATTCATCTAAAATGAGTGATATTTTAAAAACTGACAAAACATATTTCAAACTCAGTAAGAATCCCGTAGAAGCAATTAATTCCCATTTCAATAAAGAACTCAAGATGTTTTTGAAAGGTAATGGTTCTCTCATCAAAAGTCTATCTTTGTCCCCTTCTATATCATATTCTAATATCATGAACAATGTAGATTTAGTTAACAAGTTTAACAATGTCAATGTAAATTCTGCTTTCAAACTTGTTAGCTTTGATGTGTTCTCGCTTTTCACAAAAGTTCCAGTTGATGACCTTTTAGACATTTACTTGATGTTTTGGATGATATTCATTTACCTGTTTCAAAGTACGTTTTCATTGAACTGGTTAAATTTTGTATAAAAGACTGCGTGTTTCAATTCAGTGGAGATTATTAACCTAAAAACTTGGTATGGCAATAGGTAAGCCTATTTCATCTGTACTAAGTAATCTTTACATGGAATTTTTTAAGACTAAGTTACTAAAGGATATCTTACCTTCTAATATAATTTGGTTTAGGTATGTAGATGAGGTTTATTGTGTTTAGCCAACAAGTGAAAATCTACAGACATTTCTCCCCTTATATAACACTTTAGCACCTTCCATCATATTTACTGTAGAAAATGAAAATAATGGTATGTTTCCAGATTTAGATTGCATGATCCATAGGCAAGGAAACAAGTTTAAGTTTAGCATATACAGAAAACCTACAAATGTATGCTCATATATCCATTATTACTCATCTCAACATGACAGAGTTAATTATCATCATTTCAATCTATGTTCCTTAGGGCATTACGCATTTGCAGTCCAGAGTATATTGATGATAAGTTTGAGAAGATATATCTTATTGGATCTAAGTGAAAGTAACGTAGATTTTTCATTCACAAATCCCGTCAGTTACAGAAAAAATGATTTCATAGAGTTGAACACAAACCTCCCAATGACACCAAGAATCTTTTATTACCACACATCTCTCTTACCCTATCATTACTTACGCGATCAAACCACCTCACACCATTGTCCTCAAACATCTCATTTCCAGCACATCCACCCTATTCCGCACAACTCTATCTATATCCAAGTCACACAAACATATAATCATTGCTGGAACCACTATTCCTTCAAACATACCCATTTTTGCTGTCCGAGATAATGTTCTCGACTTCCACACATTCTTCAACGCTCCCAGAATTTTCGCCCCCTCCCCCACCCTATAATACCCTTCTGCTTCTATGGTTCCATCCGCTGCCAAATCCACTCCCAGATATCTAAAACCCTTCACTTCTTCCAGTTTTCTCCGTTCAATTTTACCTCCCAATT
>NC_092227.1:34856369-34876603 GCF_036320965.1 Panulirus ornatus | reverse complement strand
ATCTCATTTCCAGCACATCCATCCTCCTCCGCACAACTATATCCATAGTCCACGCCTCGCAACCATACAACATTGTTGGAACCACTATTCCTTCAAACATACCCATTTTTGCTTTCCGAGATAATGTTCTCGACTTCCACACATTCTTCAAGGCTCCCAGAATTTTCGCCCCCTCCCCCACCCTATGATCCACTTCCGCTTCCATGTTTCCATCCGCTGCCAGATCCACTCCCAGATATCTAAAACACTTCACTTCCTCCAGTTTTTCTCCATTCAAACTCACCTCCCAATTGACTTGACCCGCTACCCTACTGTACATAATAAACTTGCTCTTATTCACATTTACTCTTAACTTTCTTCTTTCACACACTTTACCAAACTCAGTCACCAGCTTCTGCAGTTTCTCACATGAATCAGCCACCAGCGCTGTATCATCAGCGAACAACAACTGACTCACTTCCCAAGCTCTCTCATCCCCAACAGACTTCATATATATATATATATATATATATATATATATATATATATATATATATATATATATATATATATATATATATATATATATATATATATATAGATATATTCCCTGGGGATAGGGGAGAAAGAATACTTCCCACGTATCCCCTGCGTGTCGTAGAAGGCGACTAAAAGGGAAGGGAGCGAGGGGCTGGAAATCCTCCCCTCTAGTTTTTTTTTTTTTTTTTTTTTTTTTTTAATTTTCCAAAAGAAGTAACAGAGATGAGGTCCAGGTGAGGATATTCCCTCAAAGGCCCAGTCCTCTGTTCTTAACGCTACCTCGCTATCGCGGGAAATAGCGAATAGTATGAAAAAAAAAAAAAATATATATATATATATATATATATATATATATATATATATATATATATATATATATATATATATATATATATATTTATATATATATATATATATATATTCCCTGGGGATAGGGGAGAAAGAATACTTCCCACGTATTCCCTGCGTGTCGTAGAAGGCGACTAAAAGGGAAGGGAGCGGGGGGCTGGAAATCCTCCCCTCTCGTTTTTTTTTTTTTCCAAAAGAAGGAACAGAGAAGAGGGCCAGGTGAGGATATTCCCTCAAAGCCCCAGTCCTCTGTTGTTAACGCTACCTCGCTATCGCGGGAAATAGCGAATAGTATGAAAAAAAAAAAAAAAAAATATATATATATATATATATATATATATATATATATATTCTTAAGAGTCCGCGGGGAAATTGAAACACGATAAGTTCCCAAGTGCTCATCCGTGTAGTAATCACATCATCAGGGGAGATACAAGGGAGATATACAACAGTCAGTTGATATACAACGAAGAGACGTAGCTAGGACGCCATTTGGTAAACATACGATTTTCAGAGTCAGACAACGATCGTGTCATAGTCTTATCATTTTACAAATTTCATCAACAATAAAGTTTTCTAATTTGCATAGACCATCACTGATATTATGATTATAATTGTGTATTTGATTATAGAAGATTCAATGATATTTTTCGTGGTAATAGAGATAGAGTTAATAACTGAGAAAGTATTACTCCCGTCAATATGATAATCATAGTTTTTAACGTGATTAGATAAGGCATGTGATTCTTTTTCTGTTCTTATGCTATATTTATGTAGCTTAAGTTTAATAGAAAGATCCTTACCAGTGTGCCTAACATAAAATCTATCACAATTCATAAATGCACCCAGGAGACTTTTCTGATGAATTCCTGATTAAGATATTCTTTATAGTATAATTGTTGCTGAAGGCAACATCTCCATTATAGGGTTTAAGCAACATGGGAAGTAAAGTGAAATTATTGTTAAAAGGGAGAACTAAAAGATTCTTGGTGTCAATGGGAGGTTTGGTCTCAACTCTATAAAATGATTTCTTTGTTAACTTAAGGGATTTATTAATGAAAGGTCTAGGGTACTTTAACTTAGATCCAATATAATATATCTTTTCAAACTCATCATCAATTACTCTGGACTGTAAATCCGTAATGCCCTAAGGAATATAGACTAAAATGATGATAATTTAACTTTGTCATGCTGAGGCGAGTAATAGTGGATATATGAGCATACATTTGTGGGGTTTTTGTATATGCTAAACTTTAACTTGTTTCCTTGCCTATGGATCAAGCAATCTAAAAATGATAACATACCATTATTTTCATTTTCTACAGTAAATTTGATTGAATTTACTAAATTGTCAAGTAAGAGGAGAAATATTTGTAAATTTTAACTTGTTGGCCAAACACAAAGAACATCATCTACATACATAAACCAAATTGCATTAGAAGGTAACACATCCTTTAGTTATTTTGCTTCAAAAAAATTCCATGTAAAGATTTCTTAGTACAGGTGAAAGAGGGTTACCCATTGCCATACCAAAAGTTTGAGCATGATAATCTCCATTGCACTGAAATACGCAGTCTTTTATACACAATTTTGTCCGTTCAGTGATAACAGACTTTGAGACAGGTAAATGAATATTATCTAAGACATCAAACAAATATTCTAAAAGGTCATCAACTGGAACCTTTGTGAAAAGTGAGGAAACATTGAAGCTTACCAGTTTGAAATCAAAATTATCATTGATATTGCTATGCTTGTTGACTAAGTCTACATTTTTCATATAAATATTTGATATCTTACCCACTAAAGGGCTTAACAAGGAAACTAACCATTTCGACAATTTACATGTGATGGAGCCTACTGAACTCACTACTGGTGTTGCTGGAAAATTTTGTTTATGTGTTTTGATAAGCTCCTACATACATGGCAATGAAGGGGCCAAAGATGAAAAACTTTTGATAAGATAACCATTACTTTTCAACAACAACTTCATTTCTTTATTGAAATTGGAATTAACAGCTTCTAGGGGATACTTGTTGAATTTGAAATATGTTTTGTCATCATTTAAAAGATCATTCATTTCAGATGAATAGTTACCTTTGTCTAAGATCACAAGAATGTTAGCCTTATCTGCTTTAGTAATACTTATATCATTGTCTTTTTTAAGGTGTTAAAATTTTTTATAAATCTTTCAGGGCAATTAGGTTCCACTGGTTTTGACAAACTGGCATACACTAAACCCTTACAGATATCAATTTCATCATTAATTGAATTACTGTATTTCTCTAAATTGCAAAAAGGATTTTTGAAATCAACACAGCTGGCTTCCCTGTTTGAGCACACAAAACTTAATCCATAGCCTAAGGCACCCAAGGAATCTTTATGTAGTTGTTTATTAGATAGGTTTATCACAAAAGAAGGGTTTGTGTTTTTAGTCCAGTCGATGTTTTTGACACGATGGTCCAACTTACAAATTAGTTTCATTTGTAGCCTAATGGTATAATCTATTATACCATTAGTCCAACATCCGGTCCTCCAATATGTCGGTATTGCCATTTGAAAGGCACGTTTCTTCTCTCTTGTAATACAAAAAGCCTTCTCCATTTAAATCTTCTTTAACAGAATGTTTCTTTGAAATGATACTTTGGAAATGTTCAAATGGTCGACCATACAGCTGCAACAATCGTAGAGGTAGGACAGATCTTGGTATCACTTATTCATCAAGGCATTTCCTAAGGAATCTAAATTGTAACTTCAGTTGGTGGGTCTTCATTAACGATTTGGAGAAAGCAGTAACGAAAGGAGAAAGTCCATGACAGCTTTTAGAGAAGTAATAGAAGAACCGTGTGGAATCCATGTTGGAAAAGATCATAACTTTGCACGTGATCAAGTATATTCCTAAGAGTCCACGGGGAAAATGAAACACGATAATTTTTCCATGTGCACTTTTGTGTTATAATCATATCATCAGGGGAGACACAAGAGAGAAATATAACAGTCAGTTGATATACAACGAAGAGACGTAGCTAAGACGCTATTTGGTAAACATACGATTGTCCAAGACAGAAAACATGGATTCCACACGTCTCTTCTATCACTTCTCTACAAGCTGTCCTGGACTTTTTCCTTTCGTTACTGCTTTCTCTAAATCGTTAATCAAGGCCCACCAACTGAAGATACAATTTGGATTCCTTAGGAAATGCCTTGATGAATAAGTGATGCTAAGATCTGTCCTACCTCAACGATTGTTTCACCTGTATGGTCGACCATTTTACCACTTCCAAAACATCATTTTAAAGAAACACATTGAATTAAAGAAGATTGAAATGGAGGAGGCTTTTTGTAATACAAGAGAGAAGAAACATGCCTTTCAAATGGTAATACCGACATATTGGAAGAACCGGATATTGGATGATTGCTATAATAGATAGATTAAGGAATGAGCGCAATAGGCTACAAATGAAACTAAAATGTAAATTGAACCATCTTATCAAAAACAGCGATTTCACTAAGAACACTAACCCTTCTTTTGTGATAAATACATCCAATAAACAACTACATAAAGATTCCTTGTGTGCCTTAGGCTATGGATTAAGTTTTGTGTGCTCAAACAGGGGAGCCAGCTGTGTTGATGTCACAAAGCCTTTTTGCAATTTAAAGTACAGTAATTTAAACAATGATGAAATTGATATCTCTAAGGGTTAAGTGTATGCCATTTTGTCAAAAACAGTGGAACCTAATTGCTATTAAGAGCTATTAACACCTTAAAAAAAAAGAAAATGATATACATATCACTAAAGCGGATAAGGCTAACACTGTTGTGATTTTAGACAAGAGTAACTATTTATCTAAAATGAATGATCGTTTGAATGATGAAACAACAAATTTCAAACTCAGTAAGAATCCCCTAGAAGCTCTTAATTCCCATTTCAATGAAGAAATAAAGCTTTTGAAAGGTAATGGCTCTCTTATCAAAACTTTGTTATCTTTGTCCCCTTCATTGCCATATATGTATGGACTTATAAAAACACATAAACAAAATTTTCCAGCAAGACCTATAGTGAGTTCAGTAGGCTCCATCACATATGAATTGACAAAATGATTAGTTTTCTTATTAAGCCCTTTAGTGGGTAAGATATCACATTCTAATATCATGACGAATGTAGATTAAGTCAACAAGCTTAACAATATCAATGTTAATATTTTATTTCAAACTAGTTAGCTTTTATGTTTTCTCACTTTTCACAAAAGTTCCAGTTGATGACCTTTTAGAATATTTGTTTGATGTCTTGAATGCTATTCATTTACCTGTTTCTACGTCTGTTAGCACTGAATTGATGAAATTGTCTATAAAAGACTGTGTTTTGAATTCAATTACGCTCAAAAATCTGGTATGGCAATGGGTAATCCTCTTCCAACTGCGCTTAGTAATTCTTATGTGGAACTTTTTGAAAAAAATTTACTAAAGGATATGTTCCCTTCTAATGCAATTTGGTTTAGGTATGTAGATGATGTTCTTTGTGTTTGGCAAACAAATGAAAATTTACAAATATTTCTACCCTGAACAATTTAGTACCTTCCATCAAATTTACTGTAGAAAATGAAAATAAAGGTATGTTACCATTCTTAAATTGTTTGATCCATAGGCAAGGAAGCAAGTTTAAAGTTAGCATATACAGAAAATTTACCTATATATGCTCATATACCCATTATCACTCATCTCAACATGACAGATTTAAATTATCATCATTTTAATCGATGTTCCTTTGGGCAGTACTTATTTGCAATCCAGAGTATATTGATGATGAGTTTGAGAAGATATATTCTATTGGATCTAAGTTATAGTACCCTAGATCTTTCATTGATAAATCACTAAAGTTAGCAAAGAAATGATTTTATAGAGTTGAGCTCAAACCTCCCATTCACACCAAGAGTCTTTTAGTTCTCTTTTTTGATAATAATTTCACTTTACTTCCCATGTTGCTTAAATCCTTTAATGTAAAATTTGCTTTCAGCAACAATAATACTATAAAGAATATCTTAATCAGGAATTCACCAGAAAATTCTCCTGGGTGCATCTATAAATTGCCATATAGAAATTGTGATAAGTTTTATATTCGGCAGACTGGTAAGTATCTTTCTGTTAGATTTCAGCAACATAAATATAGTATAAGAGCAGGACAAGAATCAAATGCCTTGTTTGATCACGTTAAAAACTATGATCATTGTATTGACTGGAGTAATACCATCTCAGTTATAAAGTCTAACTCTATTACCACCAGAAATATCATTGAATCTTCTATTATTGAATTCACAAACAATTATGATCCTAACATTAGTGATCGTCTATACAAATTAGCTAAATTTATTGTTAATAAATCTTATAAAACGACAAGTGTATGATACGCTCGTTGTCTGTCTTGGACAATCGTATGTTTACCAATTGGTGTCCTAGCTACGTCGCTTCGTTGTATATCAACTGACTGTTATGCTTTTCTCTTGTGTCTCTCCTAATGATGTGATTACTACAGGGAAGTGCATTTGGAAACTTATTTTGTTTCATTTTACCCGTGGACTCTTAGGAATATACTTGATCACGCACAAATTGTGAGAAGTAGATGGAGTATTTTTAAAGTTTGTTGAATGTGTTTGATGATAGAGTGGCAAATATAGGGTGTTTTGGTCGAGGTGATGTGCAACGTGAGAGGATTAGGGAGAATCATTTGGTAAACAGAGAAGAGGTAGTAAAAGCTTTGCGGAAGATGAAAGCCAGCAAGGCAGCGGGTTTGGATGATATTACAGTGAAATTTATTAAAAAAAGGTGGTGACTGTATTCTTGACTGGCTGGTAAGGATATTTGATGTATGTATGGCTCATGGTGAAGCACCTGAGGATTGGCGAAATGCTTGCAGAGTCCCATCGTACAAAGGCAAAGAGGATAAAAGTGAGTGCTGAAATTACAAAGGTATTAGTTTGTCGAGTATTCCTGGGAAATTATATGGGAGGGCATTGATTGAGAGGGTGAAGGCATATACAGAACATCAGATTGGGAAGGAGCAGTGTGGTTTCAGAAGTGATAGAGGATGTGTGGATCAGGTGTTTCCTCTGAAGAATATTTGTTGAGAAATACTCAGTAAAGCAAATGGATTTGTATGTACCATTTATGGATATGGAGAAGTCATGTGATAACGTTGATAGAGATGCTCTTTGGAAGGGATTAAGAATATATGGTATAAGATGCAAGTTGTTAGAAGCAGTGAACAATTTTATCAAAGATGTAAGGCATGGGTACGAGTAGGAAGAAGAAAGTGATTGGTTCTCATTGAATGTTGGTTTGCGGCAGGGGTGCATGATGTCTCCATGTTTGTTTAATTTGTTTATGGATGGGGTTTACGGATGTGAATGCAAGAGTTTACGAAAAGGGGGCAAGTATGCAGTCTGTTGTGGATAAGAGAGCTTGGGAAGTGAGTCAGTTGTTGTTCGCTGATGATAGAGCGCTAGTGGCTGATTCGGGTGAGAAACTGCAGAAGCTTGAGACTGAGTCTGGTAAAGTGTATGAAAGAAGAAAGTGAAGAGTAAATGTGAATAAGAGCAAGGTTATTAGGTACAGTAGGGTTGAGGGAAAGGTCAATTGGGAAGTAAGTTTGAAAGGAAAAAGACTGGAGGCATTGAAATATTTTAGATATCTGGGAGTGGATCTGACAGCGGATGGAACCATGGAAGCGGAAGTGAATCATAGGGTGGGGGAGGGGGCGAAGGTTTTAGGAGCGTTGAAAAATGTGTGGAAGTCGAAAACGTTATCTTGGAAAGCAAGAGGGAATAGTGGTTCCAAAGATGTTATATGGTTGCAATGCGTGGGCTATAGATAGAGTTGAGCGGAGGAGGGTAGATGTGCTGGAAATGAGATGTTTGAGTACAATATGTGGTGTTAGGTGGTTTGATCGTGTAATTAATGAAACGTTAATGAGACGCCTCGCAATCATACAACATTGTTGGAAACACTATTCCTTCAAACATACCCATTTCTGCTTTCCGAGATAATGTTCTCGACTTCCATACATTCTTCAAGGCTCCCAGTACTTTCGCCCCCTCCCCCACCCTATGATTCACTTCCGCTTCCATAGTACCATCCGCTGCCAGATCCACTCCCAGATATCTAAAACACTTTACTTCCTCCAGTTTTTCTCCTTTCAAACTTACCTCCCAATTGACTCACTCACCAGCTTCTGCTGTTTCTCACATTAATCAGCCACCAGCGCTGTATCATCAGCGAACAACAACTGACTCACTTCCCAAGCTCTTTCATTCACAACAGACTTCATACTTGCCCCTCTTTCCAAGTCTTGCATTCACCTCCCTAACAACCCCATCCAAAAACAAATTAAACAACCATGGAGACATCACACATCCCTGCCGCAAACCTACATTCACTGAGAACCAATCACTTTCCTCTCTTCCTACACGTACACATGCCTTACATCCTCGATAAAAACTTTTCACTGCTTCTAACAACTTCCCTCCCACACCATATATTCTTAATACCTTCCACAAACCATCTCTGTCAACTCTATCATATGCCTTCTCCAATTCCTTAAATACTACATACAAATCCATTTGCTTTTCTAAGTATTTCTCACATACATTCTTCAAAGCGAACACCTGATCCATACATCATCTACCACTTCTGAAACCACACTGCTCTTCCCCAATCTGATGCTCTGTACATGAGTTCACCCTCTCAGTCAATACCCTCCCATATAATTTACCAGGAATACTCAACAAACTTATACCTCTGTAATTTGAGCATTCACTCTTATCCCCTTTGCCTTTGTACAATGGCACTATGCACGCATTCCGCCAATCCTCAGGCACCTCACCATGAGTCATACAAACATTAAATAACCTTACCAACCAGTCAACAATTCAGTCGCCCCTTTTTTTAATAAAACATCATAAGCCAATATTCCAGTTTCATGATAAGAGAAGTGGACCAGGCAGTATGATACAGTGGTTAAATTGTTGAAAATTACTATTGACGTTTGTGTAAATAAATTTATACTTTTCCCTTTTCAATAGCCAGAGGTTGAACCATTATGTGACTTTCATTTTTCATTCCATTTCAAGCTAGAAGTTTCTTTTAGAAATTATTTCTTACATTTTTCATATGTATATATATATATATATATATATATATATATATATATATATATATATATATATATATATATATATATATATATATATATATATATATATATATATATATATATATATATATATATGTGTATGTGTGTGTATGTGTGTGTATGTGTGTGTATGTGTGCATGTGTGTGTGTGTGTATGTATATATATATATATATATATATATATATATATATATATATATATATATATATATATATATATATATATATATATATATATATATATATATATATATATATATATATATATATATATATATATATATATATATATATATATATATATATATATATATATATATATATATATATATATATATATATATATATATATATATATATATATATATATATATATATATATATATATATATATATATATATATATATATATATATTATCCCTGGGGATAGGGGTGAAAGAATAGTTCCCACGCATTCATCACGTATCGTAGAAGGCGACTAGAGGGGACTGGAGCAGGGGGCCAGAAATCCTCCCCTCCTTCTATTTTAACTTTCTAAAAGTGGGAAACACAAGGAGTCACGCGGGGAGTGCTCATCCACCTCGTAGACTCAGGTTGGGGAGTCTAATGGTGTGTGGATGTAACCAAGATGTGAAAAAAGGAGAGTTAGGTAGTATGTTTGAGGACAGGAACATGGATGTTTTGGCTCTGAGTGAAACGAAGCTCAAGGGTAAAGGGAAAGAGTGGTTTGGGAATGTCTTGGGAGTAAAGTCAGGGGTTAGTGAGAGGACAAGAGCAAGGGAAGGAGTAGCAGTACTCCTGAAACAGGAGTTGTGGGAGTATGTGATAGAATGTAAGAAAGTAAATTCTCGATTGATGTGGATAAAACTGAAAGTTGATGGAAAGATATGGGTGATCATTGGTGCATATGCACCTGGGCATGAGAAGAAAGATCATGAGAGGCAAGTGTTTTGGGAGCAGCTGAATGAGTGTGTTAGTGGTTTTGATGCACGAGACCGGGTTATAGTGATGGGTGATTTGAATGCAAAGGTGAGTAATGTGGCAGTTGAGGGAATAATTGGTATACATGGGGTGTTCAGTGTTGTAAATGGAAATGGTGAAGAGCTTGTGGATTTATGTGCTTTAATCTTCCGCAAAGCTTTCACTACCTCTTCTCTGTTTACCAAATCATTTTCCCTAACCCTCTCACTTTGCACACCACCTCGACCAAAACACCCTATATCTGCCACTCTATCATCAAACACATTCAACAAACCTTCAAAATACTCACTCCATCTCCTTCTCACATCACCACTACTTGTTATCACCTCAACATTTGCGCCCTTCACTGAAGTTCCCATTTGCTTACTTGTCTTACGCACTTTATTTACCTCCTTCCAGAACATCTTTTTATTCTCCCTGAAATTTAATGATACTCTCTCACCCCAACTCCCATTTGCCCTTTTTTCACCTCTTGCACCTTTCTCTTGACCTCCTGTCTCTTTCTTTTATTCATCTCCCACTCAATTGCATTTTTTCTCTGCAAAAATCGTCCAAATGCATCTCTCTTCTCTTTCACTAATACTCTTACTTCTTCATCCCATCACTCACTACCCTTTCTAATCAACCCACCTCCCACTCTTCTCATGCCACAAGCATCTTTTGCGCAATCCATCACTGATTCCCCAAATACATCCCATTCCTCCCCCACTCCCCTTACTTCCATTGTTCTCACTTTTTCCATTCTGTACTCAGTCTCTCCTTGTACTTCCTCACACAGGTCTCCTTCCCAAGCTCACCTACTCTCACCACCCTCTTCACCCCAACATTCACTCTTCTTTTCTGAAAACCCATACAAATCTTCATCTTAGCCTCCACAAGATAATGATCAGACATCCCTCCAGTTGCACCTCTCAGCACATTAACATCCAAAAGTCTCTCTTTCGCACGCCTGTCAATTAACACGTAATCCAATAACGCTCTCTGGCCATCTCTCCTACTTACATAAGTATACTTATGTATATCTCGCTTTTTAAACCAGGTATTCCCAATCATCAGTCCTTTTTCAGCACATAAATCTATAAGCTCTTCACCATTTCCATTTACAACACTGAACACCCCATGTATACCAATTATTCCCTCAACAGCCACATTACTCACCTTTGCATTGAAATCACCCATCACTATAACCCGGTCTCGTGCATCAAAACCACTAACACACTCATTCAGCTGCTCCCAAAACACTTTCCTCTCATGATCTTTCTTCTCATGCCCAGGTGCATATGCACCAATAATCACCCACCTCTCTCCATCAACTTTCAGTTTTACCCATATTAATCGAGAATTTACTTTCTTACATTCTATCACATACTCCCACAACTCCTGTTTCAGGAGTATTGCTACTCCTTCCCTTGCTCTTGTCCTCTCACTAACCCCTGACTTTACTCCCCAGGCATTCCCAAACCACTCTTCCCCTTTACCCTTGAACTTCGTTTCACTCAGAGCCAAAACATCCAGGTTCCTTTCCTCAAACATACTACCTATCTCTCCTTTTTTCACATCTTGGTTACATCCACACACATTTAGGCACCCCACTCTGAGCCTTCGAGGAGGATGAGCACTCCCCGCGTGACTCCTTCTTCTGTTTCCCATTTTAGAAAGTTAATACAAGGAGGGGAGGATTTCTGGCCCCCCCGCTCCCGTCCCCTCTAGTCGCTTTCTACGACACGCGAGGAATACGTGGGAAGTATTCTTTCAGCCCTATCCCCAGGGATAATATACATATATATATACATATACACATACACACACATACACATACATACGCACATATACACACACACACACATACATATATAAACATATGAAAAATGTAAGAAACAATTTAGAAAACTGAAACTTCTAGCTTGAAATGAATGAAAAAATGAATGTCACATAATGGTTCAACCTCTGGCTATGGAAAAAGGAAATGTATAATTTATTTACACAAACGTCAGTAGCAGTTCTCATCAATTTAACCACTGTATCAATAAGCTTCAATGTCTAAGCTACATTTTTCTCCAATTTCACTATTTTCTTGTCAAAACACCATGTATGAAAAGTATCACTCCAGTAACACAACTATAAACATTTACTTCCCTATATATATATATATATATATATATATATATATATATATATATATATATATATATATATATATATATATATATATATATATATATATATATATATATATATATATATATATATATATATATATATATATACACACATATCACCTCCCCATGTGATAACAGGTAGTAGTGATGTGAGAAGGAGATGGAGTGAGTTTTTTGAAGGTTTGTTGAATGTGTTTGATGATAGAATGGTAGAAATAGGGTGTTTTGGTAGATGTGTCGTTCAAAGTAATAGGGTTAGGGAGGATGACTTGGTAAACAGACAAGAGTCACTAAAAGCTTTGCGGAAGATGAAAGCCAGCAAGACAGCGGGTTTGGATGGCATTGTAGTGGAATTTATTAAAAAGGGGGTGAATGTATTGTTGCCTGGTTTGTAAGGTTATTCAATGTATGTATGATTCATGGTGAGGTGCCTGAGGATTGGCTGAATGCTTGCATAGTGCCATTGTACAAAGGCAAAGGGGACAAAGGTGAGTGCTCAAATTACGGAGGTATAAGTTTGTTGAATATTCTTGTGAAATTATATGGGAGGGTATTGATTGAGCGGGTAAAGGCATGTACAGAGCATCAGATTGGGGAAGAGCAATGTGGTTTCAGAAGTATGTAGCATTTATGAATCTGAAGAAGGCATACGATAAAGTTGATAGAGATGCTCTGTTCAAGGTATTAAGATTATATGGTGTGGGAGGCAAGTTGTTAGAGGAAGTGAAAAGTTTTTATCGAGGATTTAAGGCATGTTTATGTGTAGGAAGATAGGAAAGTGATTGGTTCTCAGCGAATGTAGGCTTTCGGCAGTGGCGTGTGATGTCTTCATGGTTGTTTAATTGGTTTATGGATGCGGTAGTGAGGGAGGCGAATGCAATGGTTTTGGAAAGAGGGGCAAGTATGCAGTCTGTTGGGGATGAGAGAGCTTAGGAAGTGAGGCAGTTGTTGTTCGCTGATATTACAGCGCTGGTGGCTGATTTATGTGAGAAACTGCAGAGGCTGGTGACTGAGTTTGGTAATGTGTGTGAAAGAAGAAATTTGAGAATAAATGTGAATAAGAGCAAGGTTACTATGTACAGTAGGGTTGAGGGTCAAGTCAGTTGGGAGGTAAGTTTGAATGGAGATAAACTGGAGGAAGTGAAGTGTTTTAGATATCTAGGAATGGAATTGGCTGCGGATGGAACCATGGAAGGGGAAGTAAATGATAGGCTGGAGGAGGGGGCGAAAGTTCGGGGATCATTGAAGAATATGTGGTAGTCGCAAACATTATCTCGGAAGGCAAAAATGGGTATGTTTGAGGGAATGGTGGTTCCAACAATGTTGTATGGTTGCGAGGCGTGGGCTATCGATAGAGTTGTGCGCAGGAGGGTAGATATACTGGAGATGAGATGTTTGAGGACAATATTTGGTGTGAGGTTGTTTGATCGAGTAAGTAATGAAAGGGTAAGAGAGATTTGTGGTAATAAAAAGAGTGTGGTTGAGAGAGCAGAAGAGGGTGTTTTGAAATGGTTTGGTGACATGGAAAGAATGAATGAGGAAATATTGACAAAGAGGATATATGTGTCAGAGGTGGAGGGAACGAGGAGAAGTGGGAGACCAAAATAAAGGTGGAAAGATGGAGTGAAAAAGATTTTGAGTGATCGATGCCTGAACATGCAGAAGGGTGAAAAGCGTGCAAGGAATAGAGTGAATTGGAACAATGTGGTATACCGAGGTCGACGTGCTGTCAGTGGATTGAATCAAGGCATGTGAAGCGTCTGGGGTAAGCCATGGAAAGCTGTGTAGGTATGTATATTTGCGTGTGTGGACGTATGTATATACATGTGTATGGGGGGGTTGGGCCATTTCTTTCGTCTGTTTCCTTGCGCTACCTCGCAAACGCGGGAGACAGCGACAAAGTATAATAATAATAATTAAATATATATTACTTATTTATTTTGCTTAGTCGCTGTCTCCCGCGTTAGCGAGGTAGCTCAAGGCAACAGACGAAAGAATGGCCCAACCCGCTCATATATATATTTATATACATATACGTCCACACCCGTAAATATACATACCTATACATCTCAATGTACACAAATATATACACACACAGACATATACATATATACACATGTACATAATTCATACTGTCTGCCTTCATTTGTTCCCACCGCCACCCCGCCACACATGGAATAACAACCCCCTCCCCCCTCATGTGTGCGAGGTAGCGCTAGGAATGACACCAAAGGCCCCATTCGTTCACACTCCGTCTCTAGCTGTCATGTAATAATGCACCGAAACCACAGCTCCCTTTCCACATCCAGGCCCCACACACTTTCCATGGTTTAACCCAGACGCTTCACATGCCCTGGTTCAATCCATTGACAACAAGTCGACCTCGGTATTCCACATCGTTCCAATTCACTCTCTTCCTTGCACGCCTTTCACCCTCCTGCATGTTTAGGCCCCATCACTTAAAATCTTTTTCACTCCATCTTTCCACCTCCAATTTGGTGTCCCACTTCTCCTCGTTCCCTCCACCTCTGACACATATATCCTCTTGGTCAATCTTTCCCCACTCAATCTCTCCATGTGACCAAACCATTTCAAAACACCCTCTTCTGCTCTCTCAACCACACTCTTTTTATTTCCACACATCTCTCTCACCCTTACATTACTTACTCGATCAAACTACCTCACACCACATATTGTCCTCAAACATCTCATTTCCAGCAAATCCACCCTCCTGCGCACAACTCTATCCATAGCCCACGCCTCGGAACCATACAACATTGTTGGAACCACTATTCCTTCAAACATACCCATTTTTGCTTTCCGAGATAATGTTCTCGACTTCCAAACATTCTTCAAGGCTCCCAGAATTTTCGCCCCCTCCCCCACCGTATGATTCACTTCCGCTTCCATGGTTCCATCCGCTGCCAGATCCACTCCCAGATATCAAACACTTTACTTCCTCCAGTTCCTCTCCATTCAAACTTACCTCCCAATTGACTTGACCCTCAACCCTACTGTACCTAATAACCTTTCTCTTATTCACATTTTCTCTTAACTTTCTTCTTTCACACACTTTACCAAACTCAGTCACCAGCTTCTGCAGTTTCTTACATGAACCAGCCACCAGCGCTGTATCATCAGCGAACAACAACTGACTCACTTCCGAAGCTCTCTCATCCACAACAGGTTGCATTCTTGCCCCTCTTTCCAAAACTCTTCCATTCGCCTCCCTAACAACCCCATCCGTAAACAAATTAAAAAACCATGGAAACATCACACACCCCTGCCGCAAACCTACATTCACTGAGAACCAATCACTTTCCTCTCTTCCTACACGTACACATGCCTTACATCATCGATAAAAACTTTTCACTGCTTCTAACAACTTGCCTCCCACACCATATATTCTTAAAACCTTCCACAGAGCATCTCTATCAACTCTATCATATGCCTTCTCCAGATCCATAAATGCTACATACAAATCCATTTGTTTTTCTAAGTATTTTTCACATACATTCTTCAAAGCAAACACCTGATCCACACATCCTCTACCACTTCTGAAACCACACTGCTCTTCCCCAATCTGATGCTCTGTACACGCCTTCACCTTCTCAATCAATACCCTCCCATATGATTTACCAGGAATACTCAGCAAATTTATACCTCTGTAATTTGAGCACTCACTCTTATCCCCTTTGCCTTTGTACAATGGCACTATGCAAGCATTCCGCCAATCCTCAGGCACCTCATCCTGAATCATACATACATTAAATAACCTTACCAACCAGTCAACAATACAGTCACCCCCTTTCTTAATAAATTCCACTGCATTACCATGCAAACCTTCTGCTTTGCCGGCTTTCATCTTCCGTAAAGCTTTACCTACCTCTTCTCTATTTACCATATCATTTTCCCTAACCCTCTCACTTTGCACACCACCTCGACCAAAACACCCTACATATACAACTCTGTCATCAAACACATTCAACAAACCCTCAAAATACTCACTCCATCTTCTTACAACACCACTACTTGTTATCACCTCCCCATTAGCCCCCTTCACTGAAGTTCCCATTTGCTCCCTTGTCTTACGCACTTTATTTACCTCCTTCCAAAACATCTTTTTATTCTCCCTGAAATTTAATGATACTCTCTCACCCCAACTCTCATTTGCCCTCTTTCTCACCTCTTTCACCTTTCTCTTGACCTGCTGCGTATTTCTTTTATACCTCTCCCACTCATTTGCATTTTTCCCTGCAATAATCGTTCAAATGCCTCTCTCTTCTCTTTCACTAATAATCTTACTTCTTCATCCCTCCACTCACTACCTTTTCTAATCAACCCACCTCCCACGCTTCTCATGCCACAAGCATCTTTTGCGCATGACATCACTGTTTCCCTAAATACATCCCATTCCTCCCCCACTCCCCGTACCTCCTTTGTTCTCACCTTTTTCTGTTCTGTACTCAGTCTCTCCTGGTGCTTCCTCACACAAGTCTCCTTCCCAAGCTCACTTACTCTCATCACTCTCTTCACCCCAACATTCTCTCTTCTTTTCTGAAAACCCCCTCAAATCTTCACCTTCGCCTCCACAAGATAACGATCAGACATCCCTCCAGTTGCACCTCTCAGCACATTAACATCCAAAAGTCTCTCTTTCTTGCGTCTATCAATTAACACGGAATTCAATAATGGTCTCTTGCCATCTCTCCTACCTACATACGTATACTTATGTATATCTCGCTTTTTAAACCAGGTATTCCCAATCACCAGTCCTTTTACAGCACATACATCTACAAGCTCTTCACCATTTCCATTTACAACACTGAACACCCCATGTATACAAATCATTCCCTCAACTGCCACATTACTCACCTTTGCATTCAAATCACCTATATATATATATATATATATATATATATATATATATATATATATATATATATATATATATATATATATATATATATATATATATATATATATATATATATATATATATATATATATATATATATATATATATATCCCTGGGGATAGGGGAGAAAGAATACTTCCCACGTATTCCCTGCGTGTCGTAGAAGGCGACTAAAAGGGGAGGGAGCGGGGGGCTGGAAATCCTCCCCTCCCGTTTTTTTTTTGATTTTCCAAAAGAAGGAACAGAGAATTGGGCCAGGTGAGGGTATTCCCTCAAAGGCCCAGTCCTCTGTTCTTAACGCTACCTCGCTAATGCGGGAAATGGCGAATAGTTTGAAAGAAAGAAAAGAAAGATATATATATATATATATATATGTATATATATATATATATATATATATATATATATATATATATATATATATATATATATATATATATATATATATATATATATATATATATATATATATATATATATATATTGGCAAGGATCACAATTTTGCACGTCATCAAGATATTCTTATGAGTCCACGGGGAAAATGAAACACGAAAAGTTTCCAAGTGCACTTTCGTGTAATAATCATATCATCAGGGGAGACACAAGAGAAAAATATAACAGTCAGTTGATATACATCGAAGAGACGAAGCTAGGACGGCATTTGGTAAACATGTTATTGTCCAAAACATACAACAAGCGTTAATGAACTTATCATTTTACAAATCTTATGAACAATAAAGTTATCTAACTTGTATAGACCATCACTATTGTTAAGATTATAATTCTTTGTCTATTTAACAATAGAAAATTCAATGATTTTTCTCTTGGTAATAGAGTTAGAGTTAATAACTGAGATTGCGTTACTCCAGTCGATATAATGATCATAGTTTTTAACATGATTAAACATGGCATTTGATTCTTGTCCCGTTCTTATACTATATTCATGTTCCTGAAGTCTAACAGAAAGATCCCTCCCAGTCTGACCAACATAGAATTTATCACAGTTTCCACAAGGGACTTTATAGATGCAGCATAAAGGCAACATTTACATTAAAGGATTTAAGAAGCATGGAAAGCAGGGTGAAATTATTATTAAAAGTGAGAACTAAAAGATTCTTAGTGTCAATGGGAGGGTTTGGCTCAACTCTATAAAATGATTTCTTTGCTAACTTAAGGGATTTATCAATGAAAGACCTAGGGTACTTTAACTTACATCCAATTGAATATATCTTCTCAAACTCATCTTTAATAAACTCTGGACTGCAAATACGTAATGCCCTAAGGAACATAGATTGAAATGATGATGATTTAACTCTGTCATGTTGAGATGAGTAATAATGGATATATGAGCATACATTGGTGTGTTTTCTGTATATGCTAAACTTAAAATTGTTTCCTTGTCTATGGATCATGTAATCTAAAAATGGTAACATACCATTATTTTCATTTCTACAGTAAATTTGATGGAAGGTACTAAATTGTTAAGAAAGGGGAGAAATATTTGTAAATTTTCATTTGATGGCCAAACACAAAGAACATCATCTACACACCTAAACCAAATTGCATTAGAAGGTAAGATATCCTTTAGTAATTTTGTTTAAAAAAATTCTGTTTAAAGATTTAAAGATTACTTAGTACAGGTGAAAGAGGGTTACCCATTGCCATACCACATTTTTGAGCTTAATAATCTCCATTAAATTGAAATACACAGTCTTTTATACACAATTTTATCAGTTCAATGAAATTAAACTTTGAAACAGATATATAAATATCATCGAACACATCAAATAGATATTCTAAAAGTCATCAACTGGAACTTTAGTGAAAAGTGAGGAAACATCAAAGCTAACTAGTTTGAAATCAAAATTAAGTGATATTGTTTAGCTTGTTGATTAAATGTACATTGTTCATGATATTAGAATTTGATACCTTACCCACTAAAGGGCATAATATAGAAACTAACCATTTTGACAATTTATATGTGATGGAGCCTACTGAACTCACTATAGGTCTTGCTGGAAAATTTTGTTTATGTATTTTGATAAGTCCATACATATATGGCAATGAAGGGGACAGAGATGACAAACTTTTGATAAGAGAAATGTTACCTTTCAGCAACAACTTCATTTCTTTATTGAAGTGAGAATCAACTGCTTCGAAGGGATTTTTACTAAGTTTAGAATATGTTCTGGTATAATTGAGAAGATCATTCATTTTAGATAAATAGTTACTTTTGTCTAAAATCACAACAGTGTTAGCCTTATCTCCTTCAGTAATATGTATATCACTGTCTTTTTTAAGGTATTAATAGCTCTTATGAATCTTTTAGGGCAATTAGCTTCCACTGGTTTTGACAAACTGGCATACACTAAACCCTTAGAGATATGAATATCATCATTACTTAAATTACTGTATTTTTCCAGATTACAAAAAGACTTTGTGACATCAACACAGCTGGCTTCTCTGTTAGAGGCTATGGTTTAAGTTTTGTGTGCTCTAACAGAGAAGCCAGCTGTGTTGATGTCACAAAGTCTTTTTGTAATCTGGAAAAATACAGTAATTTAAGTAATGATGATATTCATATCTCCAAGGGTTTAGTGTATGCCAGTTTGTCAAAACCAGTGGAAGGTAATCGCCCTAAAAGATTCATAAGAGCTATTAATACCTTAAAAAACTACAGGGATATACATATTACTAAAGCAGATAAGGCTAACACTGTTGTGATTTTAGACAAAAGTAACTATTTATCTAAAATGAATGATCTTCTAAATGATAACACAACCTATTCTAAACTTAGTAAAAATCCCTTCGAAGCAGTTAATTCTAACTTCAATAAAGAAATGAAGTTGTTGAAAGGTAACATTTCTCTTATCAAAAGTTTGTCATCTTTGTCCCTTCATTGCCATATATGTAAGGACTTATAAATACATAAACAGAATTTTCAGCAAGCCTATATAAGTACAGTAGGCTCGATCACATATATATTGTACAAAATGGTTAGTTTCTTTATTAAGCCTTTAGTGGGTAAGTTAACAAATTTTAATATCAAGAACAATTTAATTTAGTCAACAAGCGTAAACAATATCAATGTTAATTTTGATTCAAACTATAGTCTTTGATGTTTC
>NC_092227.1:34846684-34856269 GCF_036320965.1 Panulirus ornatus | reverse complement strand
TAAATATGTGATTGTACAAAACATAAAACGAGCGTTCATAAACTTATCATTTTACAAATCTAATTAACAATAAAGTTATCTGATTTGTATAGACTATCACTAATATTAAGATTATAATTCTTTGTGTATTTAACAATAGATGATTCAATGATATTTCTCTTGGTAGTAGAGTTAGAGTTAATAACTAAGATCGCGTTACTCCAGTCGATACAATGATCATAGTTTTTAACATGATTAAACAAGGCATTTGATTCTTGTCCCGTTCTTATGCTATATTTATGTTGCTTAAATCAAACAGAAAGATCCTTACCAGTCTTACCAACATAGAATTCATCACAGTTTCCACAGGGATTTTATAGATGCAACCAGGAGAATTTTCTGGTGAATTCCTGATTGATATATTTTTTATAGTATTATCGTTGCTAAAGGCAACATTCACATTAAAGGATTTAAGAAGCATGGGAAGCAAAGTGAAATTATTATCAAAAGTGAGAACTAAAAGATTCTTAGTGTCAATGGGAGGGTTGGGCTTAACTCTATAAAATGATTTCTTTGCTAACTTAAGGGATTTATCAATTGAAGATCTAGAGTACTTTAACTTAGATCCAATAGAATATATCTTCTCAAGCTCATCATTAATAAACTCTGGACTGCAAATACGTAATGCCCTAAGGAACATAGATTGAAATGATGATAATTCAACTCTATCATGTTGAGATGAGTAATAATGGGTATATGAGCATACATTGGTGAGTTTTCTGTGTATGCTAAACTTAAACTTGTTTCCTTGTCTATGAATCATGGAATCTAAAACTGGTAACATACCATTATTTTCATTTTCTACAATAAATTTGATGGAAGGTACTAAATTGTTAAGAAAGGGGAGAAATATTTGTAAATTTTCATTTATTGGCCAAACACAAAGAACATCATCTACATACCTAAACCAAATTGCATTAGAAGGTAAGCTATCCTTTAATAATTTTGTTTAAAAAAAATTCCATATAAAGATTAGTTAGTATAGGTGAAAGAGGGTTACTCATTCCCATACCAAATTTTTGAGCATAATAATCTCTATTAAATTGAAATACATAATTTTTTATACACAATTTTATCACTTCAGTGAAGTTAGACTTTGAAACAGGTAAATGAATATCATCCAACATATCGAATAAATATTCTAAAAGGTCATCAACTGGAACTTTAGTGAAAAGTGAGGAAACATCAAAGCTAACTAGTTTGAAATCAAAATTAACATTGATATTGTTTAGCTTGTTGACTAAATTTACATTGTTCATGATATTAAAATTTGATACCTTACCCACTAAAGGGCTTAATAAAGAAACTAACCATTTTGACAATCTATATGTGATCGAGCCTACTGAACTTACTATAGGTCTTGCTGGAAAATTCTGTTTATGTATTTGATAAGTCCATACATATATGGCAATGAAGGGGACAAAGATGACAAACTTTTGATAAGAGAAATGTTACCTTTCAACAACAACTTCATTTCTTTATTGAAGTGAGAATTAACTGCTTCGAAGGGATTTTTACTAAGTTTAGAATAGGTTGTGTTATCATTTAGAAGATAATTCATTTTAGATAGATAGTTACTTTTGTCTAAAATCAC
Source organism: Panulirus ornatus (assembly GCF_036320965.1). Taxonomy (NCBI): domain Eukaryota; kingdom Metazoa; phylum Arthropoda; class Malacostraca; order Decapoda; family Palinuridae; genus Panulirus; species Panulirus ornatus. The sequence continues at coordinate 34,854,636 of NC_092227.1, read as the reverse complement.
AACAGTGTTAGCCTTATCTGCTTTAGTAATATGTATATCCCTGTAGTTTTTTAAGGCATTAATAGCTCTTATGAATCTTTTAGGGCGATTACCTTCCACTGGTTTTGACAAACAGGCATACACTAAACCCTTAGAGATATGAATATCATCATTACTTAAATTACTGTATTTTTCCAGATTACAAAAAACTTTGTGACATCAACACAGCTGGCTTCTCTGTTAGAGCACACAAAACTTAAACCATAGCCTCTAACAGAGAAACCAGCTGTGTTGATGTCACAGTCTTTTTGTAATTTGGAAAAATACAGTAATTTAAGTAATGATGATATTCATATCTCTAAGGGTTTAGTGTATGCCAGTTTGTCAAAACCAGTGGAAGCTAATTGCCCTAAAAGATTCATAAGAGCTATTAATACCTTAAAAAAAGACAGTGATATACATATTACTGAAGGAGATAAGGCTAACACTGTTGTGATTTTAGACAAAAGTAACTATTTATCTAAAATGAATGATCTTCTCAATTATACCAAAACATATTCTAAACTTAGTAAAAATCCCTTCGAAGCAGTTAATTCTCACTTCAATAAAGAAATGAAGTTGTTGCTGAAAGGTAACATTTCTCTTATCAAAAGTTTGTCATCTCTGTCCCCTTCATTGCCATATATGTATGGACTTATCAAAATACATAAACAGAATTTTCCAGCAAGACCTATAGTGAGTTCAGTAGGCTCCATCACATATAAATTGTCAAAATGGTTAGTTTCTATATTATGCCCTTTAGTGGGTAAGGTATCAAATTCTAATATCATGAACAATGTACATTTAGTCAACAAGCTAAAAAATATCACTTAATTTTGATTTCAAACTAGTTAGCTTTGATGTTTCCTCACTTTTCACTAAAGTTCCAGTTGATGACCTTTTAGAATATCTATTTGATGTGTTCGATGATATTCATATATCTGTTTCAAAGTTTAATTTCATTGAACTGATAAAATTGTGTATAAAAGACTGTGTATTTCAATTTAATGGAGATTATTAAGCTCAAAAATGTGGTATGGCAATGGGTAACCCTCTTTCACCTGTACTAAATAATCTTTATATAGAGTTTTTTTAAACAAAATTACTAAAGGATATCTTACCTTCTAATGCAATTTGGTTTAGGTGTGTAGATGATGTTCTTTGTGCTTGGCCAACAAATGAAAATTTACAAATATTTCTCCCCTTTCTTAACAATTTAGTACCTTCCATCAAATTTACTGTAGAAAATGAAAATAATGGTATGTTACCATTTTTAGATTACATGATCCATAGACAAGGAAACAATTTTAAGTTTAGCATATACAGAAAACACACCAATGTATGCTCATATATCCATTATTACTCATCTCAACATGACAGAGTTAAATCATCATCATTTCAATCTATGTTCCTTAGGGCATTACGTATTTGCAGTCCAGAGTTTATTAAAGATGAGTTTGAGAAGATATATTCAATTGGATGTAAGTTAAAGTTCCCTAGGTCTTTCATTGATAAATCCCTTAAGTTAGCAAAGAAATCATTTTATAGAGGTGAGCCAAACCCTCCCATTGACACTAAGAATCATTTAGTTCTCCCTTTTAATAATAATTTCACTCTGCTTCCCATGCTTCTTAAATCCTTTAATGTAAATGTTGCCTTTATGTTGCATCTATAAAGTCCGTTGTGGAAACTGTGATAAATTCTATGTTGGTCAGACTGGGAGGGATCTTTCTGTTAGACTTCAGGAACATGAATATAGTATAAGAACGGGACAAGAATCAAATGCCATGTTTAATCATGTTAAAAACTATGATCATTATATCGACTGGAGTAACGCCATCTCAGTTATTAACTCTAACTCTATTACCAAGAGAAAAATCATAGAATTTTCTATTGTTAAATAGACAAAGAATTATAATCTTAACAATAGTGATGGTCTATACAAATTAGATAACTTTATTGTTCATAAGATTTGCAAAATGATAAGTTTATTAACGCTTGTTGTATGTTTTGGACAATAACATGTTTACCAAATGCCGTCCTTGCTTCGTCTCTTCGATGTATATCAACTGACTGTTATATTTTTCTCTTGTGTCTCCCCTGATGATGTGATTATTACACGAAAGTGCACTTGGAAACTTTTCGTGTTTCATTTTCCCCGTGGACTCATAAGAATATCTTGATGACGTGCAAAATTGTGATCCTTTCCAATATATATATATATATATATATATATATATATATATATATATATATATATATATATATATATATATATATATATATATATATATATATATATATATATATATATATATATATATGGGTGATTTGAATGCAAAGGTGAGTAATGTGGCAGTTGAGGGAATGATTTGTATACATGGAGTGTTCAGTGTTGTAAATGGAAATTGTGAAGAGCTTGTAGATCTATGTGCTGTAAAAGGACTGGTGATTGGGAATACCTGGTTTAAAAAGCGAGATATACATAAGTATACGTATGTAGGTAGGAGAGATGGCAAGAGACCATTATTGAATTCCGTGTTAATTGATAGACGCAAGAAAGAGAGACTTTTGGATGTTAATGTGCTGAGAGGTGCAACTGGAGGGATGTCTGATCGTTATCTTGTGGAGGCGAAGGTGAAGATTTGAGGGGGTTTTCAGAAAAGAAGAAAGAATGTTGGGGTGAAGAGAGTGATGAGAGTAAGTGAGCTTGGGAAGGAGACTTGTGTGAGGAAGCACCAGGAGAGACTGAGTACAGAACAGAAAAAGGTGAGAACAAAGGAGGTACGGGGAGTGGGGGAGGAATGGGATGTATTTAGGGAAGCAGTGATGGCATGCGCAAAAGATGCTTGTGGCATGAGAAGCGTGGGAGGTGGGTTGATTAGAAAAGGTAGTGAGTGGAAGGATGAAGAAGTAAGATTATTAGTGAAAGAGAAGAGAGAGGCATTTGAACGATTATTGCAGGGAAAAATGCAAATGAGTGGGAGAGGTATAAAAGAAAGAGACAGGAGGTCAAGAGAAAGGTGGAAGAGGTGAGAAAGAGGGCAAATGAGAGTTGGGGTGATAGAGTATCATTAAATTTCAGGGAGAATAAAAAGTTGTTTTGGAAGGAGGTTAATAAAGTGCGTAAGACAAGGGAGCAAATGGGAACTTCAGTGAAGGGGGCTAAAGGGGAGGTGATAACAAGTAGTAGTGATGTAAGGAGATGGAGTGAGTATTTTGAGGGTTTGTTGAATGTGTTTGATGACAGAGTTGTATATGTAGGGTGTTTTGGTCGAGGTGGTGTGCAAAGTGAGAGGGTTAGGGAAAATGATTTGGTAAATAGAGAAGAGGTAGTAAAAGCTTTACGGAAGATGAAAGCCGGCAAAGCAGAAGGTTTGCATGGTAATGCAGTGGAATTTATTAAGAAAGGGGGTGACTGTATTGTTGACTGGTTGGTAAGGTTATTTAATGTATGTATGATTCAGGGTGAGGTGCCTGAGGATTGGCGGAATGCTTGCATAGTGCCATTGTACAAAGGCAAAGGGGATAAGAGTGAGTGCTCAAATTACAGAGTTATAAATTTGTTGAGTATTCCTGGTAAATTATATGGGAGGGTATTGATTGAGAGGGTGAAGGCATGTACAGAGTATCAGATTGGGGAAGACCAGTGGGGTTTTAGAAGTGGTGGAGGATGTGTGGATCAGGTGTTTGCTCTGAAGAATGTATGTGAGAAATACTTAGAAAAGCAAATGGATTTGTATGTAGCATTTATAGATCTGGAGAAGGCATATGATAGAGTTGATAGAGATGCTTGTGGAAAGTATTAAGAATATATGGTGTGGGAGGCAAGTTTTTATCGAGGATGTACGAAGAGAGGAAAGTGATTGGTTCTCAGTGAATGTAGGGTTGCGGCAGGGGTGTGTGATGTCTCCATGGTTGTTTATTTTGTTTATGGATGGGGTTGTTAGGGAGGTGAATGCAAGAGTTTTGGAAAGAGGGGCAAGTATGCATTCTGTTGTAGATGAGAGAGCTTGGGAAGTGAGTCAGTTGCTGTTCACTGATGATACAGCGCTGGTGGCTGATTCATGTGAGAAACTGGAAAAGCTGGTGACTGAGTTTGGTAAAGTGTGTGGAAGAAGAAAGTTGAGAGTAAATTTGAACAAGAGCAAGGTTGATAGGTACAGTAGGGTTGAGGGTCAAGTCAATTTGGAGGTAAGTTTGAATGGAGAAATAATGGAGGAAGTGAAGTGTTTTAGATATCTAGGAGTGGATTTGGCAGCGGATGGAACCATGGAAGCGGAAGTGTGGGTGGGTGAGGGGGCGAAAATTCTTGGAGCCTCGAAGAATGTGTGGAAGTCGAGAACATTATCTCGGAAAGCAAAAATGTTTATTTTTGAAGGAATAGTGGTTCCAACAATGTTGTATGGTTGCGAGGCGTATGCTATGGGTAGAGTTGTGCGGAGGACGGTGGATGTGCTGGAAATGAAATGTTTGAGGACGATATGTGGTGTGAGGTGGTTTGATCGAGTAAGTAATAATAGGGTAATAGAGATGTCTGGTAATAAAAAGAGTGTGGTTGAGAGAGCAGAAGAGGGTGTTTTGAAATGGTTTGGTCACATGAAGAGAATGTTTGAGGAAATATTGACCAAGAGGATATATGTGTCGGAGGTGGAGGGAACGAGAGAAGTGGGAGACCTAATTGGAGGTGGAAAAATGGAGTGAAAAACATTTTGAGTGATCCGGGCCTGAACATGCAGGAGGGTGAAAGGCGTGCAAGGAATAGAGTGAATTGGAATGATATGGTATACCGGGGTCGACGTGCATGTTAAGCTTCTGGGGTAAACCGTGGAAAGTTCTGTGGGAACTGGATGTGGAAAGGGAGCTGTGGTTTCGGTGCATTATTACATGACAGCTAGAGACTGAACGTGAACGAATGGGGCTTTTGTTGTCTTCCTAGCGCTACCTTGCGCACTGGATGGGGGAGGAGGTTGTTATTTCATATGTGGCTGGGTGGCGATGGGAATGAAGAAAGGCAGACAGTATAAATCATGTACATGTGTATATATGTATATGCCTGTGGATGTATATGTATATAGGTATGTATATGTGGCGAGGTAGCGATGGGAATGAATAAAGGCAGACAGTGTGAATTGTGTGCATGGGTATATATGTATGTGTCTGTGTGTGTATATATATGTGTACATTGAGATGTATAGGTATGTATATTTGCGTGTGTGGACGCGTGTGTATATACATGTGTATGGGGGTGGGGTGGGCCATTTCTTTCGTCTGTTTCCTTGCGCTACCTCGCAAACGCGGGAGACAGCGACAAAGAAAAAAAAAAAAAAAAACGTTGAGAAGTATAGATATGTATATTAGCGTGTGTTGACGTGTATGTATATACATGTGTATGTTGGTGGGTTGGGCCATTCTTTCGTCTGTTTCCTTGCGCTATGTCGCTAACGCGGGAGACAGCGATAAAGCAAAATAATAATAATAATAATAGCTCATGGTGAAGTGCCCAAAGATTGGCGGAATGCACGCATATTGCCATCGTGCAAATCCAAGGGGATAGAGGTGAGTGTTCAAATCACAGAGGTATAAGTTTGTTGAACGTTCTTGGGAAATTATATGGGAGGGTATTGATTGAGAGGGTGAAAGCGTGCACTGAGCATCAGATTGCGGGAGAACAGCGTGGTTTCGGAAGTGGTAGAGGATGTGTGCATCAGGTGTTTCTTTTGAAGCATGCATGTGAGAAATACTTAGAAAAATAAATTGATTTGTATATGGCATTCATGGATCTAGAGGAGGCATGTGATAGAGTTGATACAGATGTTTTGTGGAAGTCATTACATATATATGATGTGGAAGGCAAGTTGCTAGGATCAGTGAAAAGTTTTTATCGAGGATGTAATGCATGTGTACGAGTAGGCAGAGACGAAAGTGATTGGTTCTCAGTGAATGTCGGTTTGCTGCAGGGGTGTCTGATGTCTCCATGGTCGTTTAATTTGTTTATCGATGGGGTGTTAAGGAGGTAAATACAAGAGTTTTGGAGAGAGGGGCAAGTATGCAGTCTGTTGTGGATGAGAGGGCTTGGGAAGTGCTCGGTTGTTGTTCGTTCTTGATATAACTCTTGGGGGCTAATGCGGGTGAGAAATGGCAGAAGCTGATGACTGAATTTGGTAAAGTGTGTGAAAGAAGAAAGCTGAGAGGAAATGAGAACAAGATCAAAGTTATTAGGTACAGTAGGGTTGAGGGACAAGTCAATTGGGAGGTAAGTTTGAATGGAAAAAACTGGAGGAAGTGAAGTGTTTTAGATATCTGGGAGTGGATTTGCCAGCGGATGGAACCAAGGAAGGAAAAGCGAGTCACAAGGTTGGGGAGGGGGCGAAAGTTCTGGGACCGTTTAGAAAATGTGTGGAAGGCGAGAACATTATCTCGTGGAGCAAAAATGAGTATGTTTGAAGGAATGCTGGTGCCAACAATATTATATGGTTTCGAGGCGTAGGCTACAGATAGAGTTGTGCGGAGGAGATAATAAAAAGAGTGTGGTTGAGACAGAAGAACAAGGTGTTTGTATTGAAATGGTTTGGTCAAATGGAGAGAATGAGTGAGAAAAGATTAACAAAGTGGATATATGTGTCAGAGGTGGAGGAACGAGAAGTGGGAGACCAAATTGGAGGTGAAAGGATGGAGTGAAAAGGATTTTGAGCGATTGGGGCCTGTATATGCAGGACGGTGAAAGGAGTGCAAGGAATAGAGTGAATTGGAACGTTGAGGTATACGGTCGTTGACGTGCTGTTAATGGACTGAACTAGGGCATGTGAAGCGTCTGGGATAAAACATGGAAAGTTTTGTGGGGCCTGGATATGGAAAGGGAGCTGTGGTTTCGGTTTATTATACAAGACAGCTAGAGGCTGAGTGTGAACGAATGTGACTTCTGTTTCCTTTTCTTAGTGCTACTTCGCGCGAGTGCTGGGGAGGGGGTCGTCATTTCATGTGTGGCGGATGGCGACAGGAATAAATAAAGGCAGCAAGTATGAATTATGGACATGTGTCTATATACTTATGTCTGTGTATGGATATATATGTATACGTTCAAATGTATAGGTATGTAAATATGCGTGTGTGGACGTGTTTATATATATACAGGTGTATGTGGGTGAGTTGGGCCATTCAATGGTCTGTTTCATTGCGCTACTTCGCTAACCCGGTAGACAGCGACAAATATAATAATAATAATGGTGACTGAGTTTGGTAAAGTGTGTGAAAGAAGAAAGTTAAGAGTAAATGTGAATAAGAGCAAGGTTATTAGGTACAGTAGGGTTGAGGGTCAAGTCAATTGGGAGGTGAGTTTGAATGGAGAAAAACTTGAGGAAGTGAAGTGTTTTAGATATCTGGGAGTGGATCTGGCGGCGGATGGAACCATGGAAGCGGAAGTGGATCATAGGGTGGGGGAGGGGGCGAAAATTCTGGGAGCCTTGAAGAATGTGTGGAAGTCGAGAACATTATCTAGGAAAGCAAAAATGGGTATGTTTGAAGGAATAGTGGTTCCAACAATGTTGTATGGTTGCGAGGCGTGGGCTATGGATAGAGTTTTGCGCAAGAGGATGGATGTGCTGGAAATGAGATGTTTGAGGACAATGTGTGGTGTGAGGTGGTTTGATCGAGTAAGTAACGTAAGGGTAAGAAAGATGTGTGGAAATAAAAAGAGCGTGGTTGAGAGATCAGAAGAGGGTGTTTTGAAATGGTTTGGGCAAATGGAGAGAATGAGTGAGGAAAGATTGACCAAGAGGATATATGTGTCGGAGGTGGAGGGAACGAGGAGAAGTGGGAGACCAAATTGGAGGTGGAAAGATGGAGTGAAAAAGATTTTGTGTGATCGGGGCCTGAACATGCAGGAGGGTGAAAGGAGGGCAATGAATAGAGTGAATTGGATCGATGTGGTATAC
>NC_092227.1:34836684-34844184 GCF_036320965.1 Panulirus ornatus | reverse complement strand
CCCTGGGGATAGGGGTGAAAGAATACTTCCCACGCGTTCCTCGCGTGTCGTAGAAGGCGACTAGAGGGGACGGGAGCAGGGGGCCTGAAATCCTCCCCTCCTTGTATTTTTTTAACTTTCTAAAATGGGAAACAGAAGAAGGAGTCACGCGCGGAGTGCTCATCCTCCTCGATGGCTCAGACTGGGGTGTCTAAATGTGTGTGGATGTAACCAAGATGTGAAAAAATTAGAGATAGGTAGTATGCTAGAGGAAAGGAACCTGGATGTTTTGGCTCTTAGTGAAACGAAGCTCAAGGGTAAAGGGGCAGAGTGGTTTGGGAATGTCTTGGGAGTAAAGTCAGGGGTTAGTGAGAGGACAAGAGCAAGGAAAGGAGTAGCAGTACTCCTGAAACAGGAGTTGTGGGAGTATGTGATAGAATGTAAGAAAGCAAATTCTCGATTAATATGGGTAAAGCTGAAAGTTGATGGAGAGAGATGGGTGATTATTGGTGCATATGCACCTGGGCATGAGAAGAAAGATCATGAGAGGCAAGTGTTTTGGGAGCAGCTGAATGAGTGTGTCGGAGGTGGAGGGAACGAGGAGAAGTGGGAGACCAAATTGGAGGTGGAAAGATGGAGTGAAAAAGATTTTGTGATCGGGGCCTGAACATGCAGGAGGGTGAAAGGAGGGCAAGGAATAGAGTGAACTGGATCGATGTGGTATACCGGGGTTGACGTGCTGTCAGTGGATTGAATCAGGGCATGTGAAGCGTCTGGGGTAAACCGTGGAAAGCTGTGTAGGTATGTATATCTGCGTGTGTGGACGTATGTATATACATGTGTATGGGGGTGGGTTGGGCCATTTCTTTCGTCTGTTTCCTTGCGCTACCTCGCAAACGCGGGAGACAGCGACAAAGCAAAGAAAAAAAAAAGTTTGTTGAGTATTCATGGTAAATTATATGGGAGGGTATTGATTGAGAGGGTGAAGGCATGTACAGAGCATCAGATTGGGGAAGAGCAGTGTGGTTTCAGAAGTGGTAGAGGATGTGTGGATCAGGTGTTTGCTTTGAAGAATGTATGTGAGAAATACTTAGAAAAGCAAATGGATTTGTATGTAGCATTTATGGATCTAGAGAAGGCATATAATAGAGTTGATAGAGATTCTCTGTGGAAGGGATTAATAATATATGGTGTGGGAGGCAAGTTGTTAGAAGCAGTGAAAAGTTTTTATCGAGGATGTAAGGCATGTGCACGTGTTGGAAGAGAGGAAAGTGATTGGTTCTCAGTAAATGTAGGTTTGCAGCAGGGGTGTGTGATGTCTCCATGGTTGTTTAATTTGTTTATGGATGGGGTTGTTAGGGAGGTGAATGCAAGAGTTTTGGAAAGAGGGGCAAGTATGAAGTCTGTTGGGGATGAGAGAGCTTGGGAAGTGAGTCAGTTGTTGTTCGCTGATGATACAGCGCTGGTGGCTGATTCATGTGAGAAACTGCAGAAGCTGGTGACTGAGTTTAGTATAAAGTGTGTGAAAAAAGAAAGTTAAGAGTAAATGTGAATAAGAGCAAGGTTATTAGGTACAGTAGGGTTGATGGTCAAGTCAATTTGGGTGTAAGTTTGAATGGAGAAAAACTGGAGGAAGTAAAGTGTTTTAGATATCTGGGAGTGGATCTGGCAGCGGATGGAACCATGGAAGCGTAAGTGGATCATAGGGTGGGGGAGGGGCCGAAAATCCTGGGAGCCTTGAAGAATGTGTGGAAGTCGAGAACATTATCTCGGAAAGCAAAAATGGGTATGTTTGAAGGAATAGTGGTTCCAACAATGTTGTATGGTTGCGAGGCATGGGCTATGGATAGAGTTGTGCGCAGGAGGGTGGATGTACTGGAAATGAGATGTTTGAGGACAATGTGTGGTGTGAGGTGGTTTGATCGAGTAAGTAACGTAAGGGTAAGAGAGATGTGCGGAAATAAAAAGAGCGTGGTTGGGAGAGCAGAAGAGGGTGTTTTGAAATGGTTTGGGCACATGGAGAGGATGCGTGAGGAAAGATTGACCAAAAGGATATATGTGTCGGAGGTGGAGGGAACGAGGAGAAGAGGGAGACCAAATTGGAGGTGGAAAGATGGAGTGAAAAAGATTTTGTGTGATCGGGGCCTGAACATGCAGGAGGGTGAAAGGAGGGCAAGGAATAGAGTGAATTGGAGCGATGTGGTATACCGGGGTTGACGTGCTGTCAGTGGATTGAATCAAGGCATATGAAGCGTCTGGGGTAAACACTGGAAAGCTGTGTAGGTATGTATATTTGCGTGTGTGGACGTATGTATATACATGTGGAGGGGGGGGGGGGGGCCATTTGTTTCGTCTGTTTCCTTGCGCTACCTCGCAAACGCGGGAGACAGCGACAAAGTATAATAAAAAAAAAAAAAATATATATATATATATATATATATTCATATATATATATATATATATATATATATATATATATATATATATATATATATATATATATATATATATATATATATATATATATATATATATATATATATATATATATATATATATATATATATATATATATATATATATATATATATATATATATATATATATATATTATCCCTAGGGATAGGGGATTAAGAATACTTCCCACGTATTCCCTGCGTGTCGTAGAAGGCGACTAAATGGGGAGGGAGCGGGGGGCTGGAAATCCTCCCCTCTCGTTTTTTTTTTTTTTAGATTTCCAAAAGAAGGAACAGAGGGGGCCAGGTGAGGATATTCCAAAAAAGGCCAAGTCCTCGGTTTTAACGCTACCTCGCTAACGCGGGAAATGGCGAATAGTTTAAAAGAAAGAAAAAAAATATATAAATATATATATATATATATATATATATATATATATATATATATATATATATATATATATATATATATATATATATATATATATATATATATATAAAAGCTCCCAAGTGCACTTTCGTGTAATAATCACATCATCAGGTGAGACACAAGAGAGAGACATAAGTCAGTTGATATATATCGAAGAAACGAAGCTAGGACGCCATTTTGTAAACATGCAATTATCCAAGATATACAACAAGCGTTCATAAACTTATCATTTTACAAATTTTATCAACAATAAAGTTATCTAATTTGTATAGACCATCACTAATACTAAGATTATGATTCTTTGGGTATTATTAATAGAAGATTCGATGATATTTCTCGTGGCAATAGAGTTACAGTTAATAACTGAGATGGCATTACTCCAGTCAATACAAAGGTCATAGTTTTAACGTTATTAAACAAGTTATTTTATTCTTGTCCCTTTCTCATACTTTATTTGTGTTGCTTAAGTCAAACAGAAAGATCCTTACCAGTCTGCCCAACATAGAATTTAACACAAATTCAACATGGCACTTTATAGATGCATCCAAAAGAATTTTCTTTTGAATTCCTCATTAAGATATTCTTTATAGTATTATATTTGCAGAAGGCAGCATTTACATTAAATGATTTAAGCAACATGGGAAGTAAAGTGAAATTATTATGAAATTGGAGAACTAAAAGATTTTTGGTGTCAATGGGAGGTTTGGGCTCAACTCTATGAAATGATTTCTTTGCTAACTTTAGGAATTTATCAATTAAAAATCTGGAGTAACCCGCCAAACATGGAATAACAACCCCCTCCCCACTCATGTGTGCGAGGGAGTTCTAGGAAAGGACAACAAAGGACACATTTTTTCACACTCTAGTCTCTAGTTGTCATGTAATAATGTCCTAAACCACAGCTCCCTCTCCACATCTAGGCCCCACACAACATTCCATGGTTTACCCCAGACGATTCACATGCCCTGATTCAATCCATTCACAGCACGTCGACCCTGGTATACCACATCGTTCCAATTCACTCTATTCCTTGCACGCCTTTCACCCCCCTGCATGTTCAGGCCCCGATCACTCAAAATCTTTTTCACTCCATCCTTCCACCTCCAATTAGGTCTCCCACTTCACCTCGTTCCCTCCACCTCCGACACATATATCCTCTTTGTCAATATTTCCTCACTCATTCTCTCCATGTGACCAAACCATTTCAAAACACCCTCTTCTGCTCTCTCAACCACACTCTTTTTATTACCACACATCTCTCTTACCCTTACATTACCTACTCGATCAAACCACCTCACACCACATATTGTCCTCAAACATCTCATTTCCAGCACATCCACCTTCCTGCGCACAACTCTATCCATAGCCCACGCCTCGCAACCATACAACATTGTTGGAACCACCATTCCCTCAAATATACCCATTTTTGCTTTTGGAGATAATGTTGACTTCCACACATTCTTCATGGCTCCCAGAATTTTCGCCCCATCCCCCACCCTATGATTCACTTCCGCTTCCATGGTTCCATCCGCTGCCAAATCCACTCCCAGATATCTAAAACACTTAACTTCCTCGAGATTTTCTCCATTCAAACTTACCTCCCAACTGACTTGACCCTTAACCCTACGGTACCTAATAACCTTGCTCTTACTCACATTTACTCTTAACTTTCTTCTTTCACACACTTTACCAAACTCAGTCACTAGCTTCTGTTGTTTCTCACATGAATCAGCCACCAGCACTGTATCATCAGCGAACAACAACTGACTCACTTCCCACCCAAGCTCCCTCATCCACAAAAGACCGCATGCTTCCGCTCTTTCCAAAGCATTTGCAATTACCTCCCATAAACAAATTAAATAACCATGGAAACATCACACACGCCTACCGCAAACCTACATTCACTGAGAAAAAATCACTTTTCTTTCTTCCTTCATGTACACATGCCTTACATCCTCGATAAAAACTTTTCACTGCTTCTAACAACTTGCCTCCCACAACATATATTCTTCATACCTTCCACAGAGCATCTCTCTGAACTCTATCATATGCCTTTTCCAGATCTATATAAGCTACATAGAAATCTATTTGCTTTTCTAAGTATTTCTCATATACATTCTTCAAAGCAAACACCTGATCCACACATCCTCTACCACTTCTGAAACCACACTGCTCTTCCCCAGTCTGATGCTCTGTACATGCCTTCACCCTCTCAATCAATACCCTCCCACATAATTTACCAGGAATACTCAACAAACTTATACCTCTGTAATTTGAGCACTCACTATTATCCCCGTTGCCTTTGTACAATGGCACTATGCAAGCATTCCGCCAATCCTCAGGCACCTCACCATGAATCATACATACATTAAATAACCTTATCAACCGGTCAACAATAGAGTCAACCCCTTTTTGAATAAATTCCACTGCAATACCATCCAAACCCGCTGCCTTCCCGGCATTCATCTTCCGCAAAGGTTTTGCTACCTCTTCTCTCTTTACAAAATTATTTTCCCTAACCCTCTCACTTTGCACACCACCTCGACCAAACCAACCTATATCTGCCACTCAATCATCAAACACATTCAAGAAACCTTCAAAATACTCACTCTCTTTCCTTCTCACATCACCACTACTTGTTACCACCTCCCCATTAGCACCCTTCACTGAAGTTCCCACTTGTTCCCTTGTCTTACGCCCTTTATTTACCTCCTTCCAAAACATCTTTTTATTCTCTCTAAAATTTAATGATACTCTCTCACCCCAACTACCATTTGCCCTCTTTTTCACCTCTTGCACCTTTCTTTTCAAATCCTGCCTCTTTCTTTTATACATATCCCACTCATTTTCATTATTTTCCTGCAAAAATCGTCCAAATGCCTCACTCTTCTCTTTTACTATTAATCTTACTTCTTCATCCCACCACTCACTACCCTTTCTAATCTGCCCGCCTTCCACGTTCCTCATGCCACAAGCATCTTTTGCGCAAGCCATCATTGCTTCCGTAAACACATCCCATTCCTACCCTACTCCCCTTACCCCCTTTGTTCTCACCGTTTTCCATTCTGTATTCAGTCTCTCATGGTACTTCCTCAAACAAGTCTACTTCCCAAGCTCACTTCCTGTCAGCACTCTCTTCACCCCAACATTCTCTCTTCTTTTCTGAAAATCTCTACAAATCTGCACCTTCCCCTCCACAAGATAACGATAAGATATCCCTCCAGTTGCGTCTCTCAGCACATTAAGATTCAAAAGTCTCTCTTTCGCCCACCTATCAATTAACACGTAATCCAATAATGGTCTCTGACCATCTCTCCTACTTATATACGTATACTTATGTATATCTCTCTTTTTAAACCAGATATTCGCAGTCACCAGTCCTTATTCAGCACATAAATTTACAAGCTCTTCACCATTTCCATTTACAATACTGAACACCCTATGTATACCAATTATTCCAACAACTGCCACATTACTCACCTTTATATTCAAATCACCCAACACAATAACCCAGGGTCGTGCATCAAAACCACTAACATACTCATTCAGCTGCTCCCAAACAATTGCCTCTCATGATCTTTCTTCTCATGTCCAAGTGCATATGCACCAATAATCACCCATCTCTCTCCATCAACTTTCAATTTTACCCATATTAATCTAGAGTTTACTTTCTTACACTCAATGACACACTCTCACCACTCCTGTTTCAGGAGTAGTGCTACTATTTCCCTTCCTCTTGTCCTCTCACGAACCCCTGACTTTACTCCCAAGACATTCCCAAATCACTCTTCCCCTTTACCCTTAACCTTCGTTTCACTCAGAGCCAAAACATCCAGTTCCCTTACTCAAACATACTACCTTTCTCTCTTTTTCTCATCTTGGTTACATCCACACACATTTAGACACCCTAATGTGAGCCTTCAAGGAGGATGAGCACTCCCCACATGACTCCTTCTTCTGTTTCCACTTTTAGAGAGTTGAAATTTATATATATATATATATATATATATATATATATATATATATATATATATATATATATATATTTTTTTTTTTTCTTTTTTTTTTATACTTTGTCGCTGTCTCCCGCGTTTGCGAGGTAGCGCAAGGAAACAGACGAAAGAAATGGCCCAACCCCCCCCCCCCATACACATGTACATACACACGTCCACACACGCAAATATACATACCTACACAGCTTTCCATGGTTTACCCTAGACGCTTCACATGCCTTGATTCAATCCACTGACAGCACGTCAACCCCTGTATACCACATGGCTCCAATTCACTCTATTCCTTGCCCTCCTTTCACCCTCCTGCATGTTCAGGCCCCGATCACACAAAATCTTTTTCACTCCATCTTTCCACCTCCAATTTGGTCACCCTCTTCTCCTCGTTCCCTCCACCTCCGACACATATATCCTCTTGGTCAATCTTTCCTCACTCATTCTCTCCATGTGCACAAACCATTTCAAAACACCCTCTTCTGCTCTCTCAACCACGCTCTTTTTATTTCCACACATCTCTCTTACCCTTACGTTACTTACTCGATCAAACCACCTCACACCACACATTGTCCTCAAACATCTCATTTCCAGCACATCCATCCTCCTGCGCACATCTCTATCCATAGCC
>NC_092227.1:34777674-34836584 GCF_036320965.1 Panulirus ornatus | reverse complement strand
CATCACAACGTACACACACACATATATATGTATATATATATACATATATATATATATATATATATATATATATATATATATATATATATATATATATATATATATATATATATATATATATATATATATATTCATATATATATATATATTCTTACCTATATATACATATATATATATATATATATATATATATATATATACATATATATATATATATATATATATATATATATATATATATATATATATATATATATTTATTATTCTTTTATTTTGCTTTCTCGCTGTGTCCCGCGCTTGCGCGGTAGCGCAAGGAAACAGACGAAAGAAATGGCCCAACCCACCCCCATACACATGTATATACATACACGTCCACAAACGCAAATATACATACCCATAAATCTCAATGTACGCATATATATACACACACAGACATATACATATATACACATGCACACAATTCACACTGTCTGCCTTTATTCATTCCCATCGCCACCTCGCCACACATGGAATAAATTCCCCCTCCCCCCACATGTGTGCGAGGTAGTGCTAGGAAAGGACAACAAAGGCCCCATTCCTTCCCATTGAGTCTCTAGCTGTCATGCAATAATACCCGAAACCCCAGCGCCCCCATTCCACATCCAGGCCCACAGAATTTTCCATGGTTTATCCCAGACGCTTCACATGCCCTGATTCAATCCATTGACAGGACGTCGACCCCGGTATACCACATCGATCTAATTCACTCTATTCCTTGCCCGCTTTTCACCCTCCTGCATGTTCAGGCCCCGATAACTCAAAATATTTTTCATTCCATCTTTCCACCTCCAATTAGGTCTCCCACTTCTCCTCGTTCCCTCCACCTCCGACACATATATCCTCTTGGTCAATCTTTCCACACTCATTCTCTCCATGTGACCAAACCATTTTAAAACACCCTCTTCTGCTCTCTCAGCCACGCTCTTTTTATTTCCACACATCTCTCTTACCCTTACATTACTTACTCGATCAAACCACCTCACACCACATATTGTCCGCAAACATCTCATTTCCAGCACATCCATCCTCCTGCGCACAACTCTATCCATAGCCCACGCCTCGCAACCATACAACATTGTTGGAACCACTATTCCTTCAAACATAGCCATTTTTGCTTTCGGAGATAATGTCCTCGACTTTCACACATTCTTCATGGCTCCCAAAATTTTCGCCCCCTCCCCCACCCTATGCTTTACTTCCGCTTCCATGGTTCCATCGGCTGCCAGATCCACTTCCAGATATCTAAAACACTTTACTTCCTCCAATCATTCTCCAGTGAAACTTACCTCCCAATTGAATTGACCCTCAACTTTACTGTACCTAATAACCTTGCTCTTATTCACATTTACTCTTAACTTTCTTCTTTCACACACTTTACCAAACTCAGTCACCAGCTTCTGCAGTTTCTCACATGAATTAGCCACCAGCGCTGTATCATCAGCGAACAACAACTGACTCACTTCCCAAGCTCTGTCATCCCCAACAGACTGCATACTTGCCCCTCTTTCCAAAACTCTTGCATTCACCCCCTAAGAACCCCATCCATAAACAAATTGAACAACCATGGAGACATCACACACCCCTGCCGCAAACCTACATTCATTGAGAACTAATCACTTTCCTCTCTTCGTACACGTACACATGCCTTACATCCTCGATAAAAACTTTTCACTTGTTCTAACAACTTGCCTCCCACACCATATATTCTTAGTACCTTCCACAGAGCATCTCTATGAACTCTATCATATGCCTTCTCCAGATCCATAAATGCTAAGTGTAAAGCGTTTTAGATATGTGGGAGTGGATCTGGCAGCGGATGGAACCATGGAAGTGGAAGTGGATCATAGGGTGGGGGAGGGGGCGAAAATTCTGGGAGCCTTGAAGAATGTGTGGAAGTCGAGAACGTTATATCGGAAAGCAAAAATGGGTATGTTTAAAGGAATAGTGGTTCCAACAATGTTGTATGGTTTCAAGGCGTGGGCTATGGATAGAGTTGTGCGCAGGAGGATGGATGTGCTGGAAATGAGATGTTTGAGGACAATGTCTGGTGTGAGGTGGTTTGATGGAGTAAGTAACTTAAGGGTAAGAGAGATGTGTGGAAATAAAAAGAGCGTTGTTGAGATAGCAGAAGAGGGTGTTTTGAAATGGTTTGGGCACATGGAGAGAATGAGTGAGGAAAGATTGACCAAGAGGATATATGTGTCGGAAGTGGAGGGAACGAGGAGAAGTGGGAGACCAAATTGGAAGTGGAAAGATGGACTGAAAAAGACTTTGTGTGATTGGGGCTTGAACATGCAGGAGGGTGAAAGGAGGGCAAGGAATAGAGTGAATTGGATCGATGTGGTATACCGGGGTTGACGTGCTGTCAGTGGATTGAATCAGGGCATGTGAAGCGTCTGGAGTAAACCATGGAAAGCTGTGTAGGTATGTATATTTGCGTGTGTGGACGTATGTATATACATGTATATAGGGGTGGGTTGGGCCATTTCTTTCGTCTGTTTCCTTGCGCTACCTCGCAAACGCGGGAGACAGCGACATAGCAAAAAAAAAAGAAAAAAAAAATATATATATATACATATATATATATATATATATATATATATATATATATATATATATATATATATATATATATATATATTTTTTTTTTTTTTTTTTCAAACTATTCGCCATTTCCCGCGTTAGCGAGGTAGCGTTAAGAACAGAGGACTGGGCCTTTGAGGGAACATCCTAACCTGGCCCCCTTCTCTGTTCCTTCTTTTGGAAAAAAAAAAAGAGAGGGGAGGATTTCCAGCCACCCGCTCCCTCCCCTTTTAGTCGCCTTCTACGGCACGCAGGGAATACGTGGGAAGTATTATATATATATATATATATATATATATATATATATATATATATATATATATATATATATATATATATGTCTCCCGCGTTTGCGAGGTAGCGCACAGACATATGCATATATAGACATATACATAATTTATACTGTCTCTACTTATTCTTTCCCTTCATCACCCCGCCA
This sequence comes from Panulirus ornatus, assembly GCF_036320965.1. NCBI lineage: Eukaryota > Metazoa > Arthropoda > Malacostraca > Decapoda > Palinuridae > Panulirus > Panulirus ornatus. The sequence continues at coordinate 34,833,523 of NC_092227.1, read as the reverse complement.
CATATGAAATAACAACCCCTTCCCCCCGCATTTGCACGAGGTAGCCCTAGTTAATGACAACAAATGCCACATTTGTTCACACTCAGTCTTTAGCTGTCATGCATAATGCACTGAAACTACAGATCCCTTTCCACATCCAGGCGCCACAAAACTTTCCATGGTTTACCCCAGCGCTTCACATGCCCTGTTTCCATTAATTGACAGCACGTCGACAGCAACATACCACATCGTTCTAATGAACTCTCTTCCTTGCACGCCTTTCACCCTTCTGCATGTTCAGGTCCCGATCACTCAGAATCATTTTCACTGCATCCGTCCACTTACAATTTGGTCACCCACTTCTCGTTCCCTCCACCTCCGACACACATATCCTCTTTGTCAATCTTTCCTCACTCATTCTCTCCAGTTGACCAAAATATTTCAAAACACCTTTGTTTGCTCTCTCACCCACACTCTTATTAGCACACATATCTCATACCCTTTCTGACACCACATATTGCCCTCAAATATCTCATTTCCAGCACATCAACTCTCCTCCACACAACTCTATCAATAGCCTACGCCTCGCTAAAGTATTACATTGTTGGGACCGCTATTCTTTCAAACACACCCATTTATACTTTCCAAAAGAACGTTCTCGACTTAAAAGCTTTCTTCAACGCTCCTAGAACTTTCGCTCCTTCCCCCACCCAATGATTCACTTCCACTTCGATGATTCCATCCGCTGGCAAATCCACTCCCAGATAACCAAAACACTTCACTTCCTCCAGTTTTTTTCCATACGAACTTACCGCCATAATTACTTCTCTCTCAACCCTACTGTACCTAATAACCTTGCTCTTATTCACATTTACTCTCAGCTTTCTTCTTTTACACACTTTACCAAACTCAGTCACCAGCTTCTGCAGTTTCTCAACTAAATCAGCCGCCAGCGCTGTATCATCAGAGGACAACAGCTAAGTCACTTCCCAATCTCTCTCATCCACAACAGACTGCATTCTTGCCCCTCTTTCCAAAACTCTTGCATTGACCTCCCTAATTACCCATCCATAAACAAATTAATCGATCATAGAGACATCATACACCAATGTCACAAACCAACATTCACTGAGAACCAATCACTTTCCTGTCTTCCTACATGTACCCATGCCTTACATCCTCAATATAAACTTTTCACTGCTCCTAACAACTTTCCTCCCACACCATGTATTTTTGATACCTTCCACAGAGCACCTCTATCAACTCTATCATATATGCCTTCTCCAGATTCACAAATGATTCATACAAATCCATTTGCTTTTCTAAGTATTTCTCACATACATTCTTCAAAGCAAACACTTGATCCACACATCCTCTACCGCTTCCGAAACCACACTGCTCTTCCCCAATCTGATGTTTTATACATGCTTTCACCCTCTCAATCAATACCCTCCCATATAATTTCCCAGGAATACTTAACAAACTTATACCTCTGTAATTTGAGCACTCAATTTCATCCCCTTTGCCTTATTACAATGGCACTATGCAAGCATTCCGCCAATCCCCAGGCACCTCACCATGAGTCATACCTACAGTAAATAACCTTACCTATCAGTCAACAATACACTTACCCCGTTTTTGATTAATCCCACTGCGATACCATTCAAAGCCTCTGCCTTGCCGGCTTTCATCTTCCGCAAAGCTCTTACTACATCTTATCTGTTTACCAAATCATTCTCCATAATCCTCTCACTTTGCACACCACCTCGACCAAAACACCCTATGTCTGCCACTCTATCATCAAAAGCATTTAAGAAACCTTCAATATACTCACTCTATCTCCTTCTCACTTCACCACTACTTGTTATCACCTCCCCATTAGCCTCCTTCACTGATGTTCCCATTTTTTCCCTTGTCTTACGCACTTCATTTACCTCCTTCCAAAACATCTTTTTTATTCTCCGTAAAATTCAATGATACTTTTTCACCGAAACTCTCATTTGCCTTTTTTTCCTCCCTTGCACCCTTCTCTTGACCTCATGCCCTTTCTTTTATACATCTCCCACTCATTTGCATATTTTCCTAGCAAAAACCGTCCAAATACCTCTCTCTTCTCTTTCAATAATAGTCTTACTTCTTCATCCCACCACTCACTACCCTTTCTAATCTGCCCACCTTCCCACGCTTCTCATGCCACAAGCATCTTTTGTGCAAGCCATCACTGATTCCCTAAATACATCCCATTCCTTCCCCACTCCCCTTGCGTCCTTTGTTCTCACCTTTTCCATTTTATACTCAGAGTCTCCTGGTACTTCCTTGTGAGACTCTCACAAGTCTCCTTCCCAATCTCACTTTCTCTCACCACCCTCTTCACCCCAACATTCTCTTTTCTTTTCTGAAAATCTTTACAAATCTTCACCTTCGCCTCCACAAGATAATGATCAGACATCCCTCCAGTGGCACCTCTCACCATATTAACTTCCAAAAGTATCTCTTTCGCGCGCCTAACAATTACACGTAATCCAATTATGATCTCTGGCCATATATCCAACTTACATACGTATACTTATGCATATCTCTCTTTTTATACCATGAATTCCCAATCATCAGTCCTTTTTCAGCACATTAATCTACAAGCTCTTCACCATTTCCATTGACAATGCTGAACACCCCATGTACACCAATTAATCCCTCAATTGCCTCATTGCTCACCTTTGCATTCAAATCATCCCTCACCATACCCGGTCTCGTGCATCAGAACTACTAACACACTCATTTAGCTGCTCCCAAAACACTTGCCTCTCATGATCTTTCTTCTCATGCCCAGGTGCATATGCACTAATAATCACCCGTCTCTCTCCATCCACTTTTGGATTTTACCCATATCAATGTAGAGTTTACTTTCTTACACTCTGTCACATTCTCTCAACACTCCTGTTTCAGGAGTAGTGCTACTCCTTCCTTTGCTCTTGTCCTCTCACTAACCCCTGACTTTACTCACAAGACATTCCCAAACCACTCTTCCCCTTTACCCTTGAACTTCGTTTTACTCAGAGCCATAACATCCAGATTCCTTTCCTCAAACATACTACCTATCTCTCCTTTTTTCTCATCTTGGTTACATGCACACACAATAGACACCCTAATCTGAACCCCCGAGCAGGATGAACACTCCCCGGGTGACTCCTTCTTTTTCCCCTTTTAGAAATCTAAAATACACGGAGGAGGGAGTTTCTAGCCCCTGATCCCGTCCCCTTTTGAAGTCGTAGGAGGCGACTAAAGGTGACAGGAGCGATTGGCTAGAACCCCTCTAATCCTTGTATCTTAACTTTCTTAAAGGGTAAACAGAAGGAGACACGCGGGGAGTGCTCAACGTCCTCAAAGGGTCAGACTGGGGTGTCTACATGTGTGTGAATGTACCAATATGAGAAAAAAGGAGAGATAGGTAGTTTGTTTGAGGAATGAAACCTGGATGTTTTGGCTCTAAATGAAACGAAGCTCTAAGGGAAAGGGTAATAGTGGTTTGGGAATGTTTGGGAGGTAAAGTCAAGGGTTGATGAGAGGAGAAGAGCAAGGGAAGGAGGAGTAGTGCAAGGGATAGAGTAGCACTACTCCTGAAATAGAAGTGTTAGGAGTATGTGATAGAGAGTAAGAAAGTAAACTCTAGATTGATATGGGTAAAACTGAAAGTGGATTGAGAGAGATGGGTGATTATTGCTGCCCATGCACCTGGGCATGAGAAGAAAAATTATGAGAGGTAAGTGTTTTGGGAGCAACTGAGTGAGTGTGTTAGTAGTTTTGATGCACGAGACCGGGTTATAGTGATGGGTTATTTGAATGCATAGGTGAGTAATGTGGCAGTTGAGGGAATGATTAGTGTACATAAGGTGCTCAGTGTTGCAAATGGAAATGGTGAAGAACTTATAGATTTGTGTGCTGAAAAAGGACTGGTGATTGGGAATACGTGGTTCAAAATGAGAGAGATACATAAGTATACGTATGTAAGTTGGAGAGTTGGCCAGAGAGCATTATTGGATTGCGAGTTAATTGATAGGTGCGTAAAAGAGAGTCTTTTGGATGTTAATGTGCTGAGAGGAGCAGCTGGAGGGATATCTCATCATTATCTTATGGAGGCGAAGGTGAAGATATGTAGAGGATTTTTGCAAGGAAATAGTGCAAATGGGTGGGAGATGTATAAAAGAAAGAGGCTGCAGGTCAAGAGAAAGGTGCAAGAGGTGAAAAAGAGGGAAATGAGAGTTGGGGTGAGAGAGTATCATTAGATTTTAGGGAGAATGAAAAGATATTTGGAAGGAGGTAGATAAATTGCGTAAGACAAGAGAATGAATGGTAAAATTGGTAAAGGGTGCTAATGGGGAGGTAATAACAAGTACTGGTGATGTGAGAAGGAGATGGAGTGAGTATTTTGAAGGTTTGTTGAATGTTTTCGATAATAGTTTGGCAGATATAGGTTGTTTTGGTCGAGGTGGAGTGCGATGTGAGAGGGTTAAGGAAAATGATTTCGTAAACAGAGAAGAGGTAGTAAAAGCATTGCGGAAGATGAAAGCTGGCAAGGCAGAGGGTTTGGAAATTATTCCAGTGGAATTTGCTAGAAAAAAAAGGGGGTGACTGTGCTGTTGACTGAATGGTAAGGATATTTAATACATGACTCATGGTGAGGTGCCTAAGGATTAGCGGAATCCATGCATAGTGCCATTATAGAAAGGCAAAGGCGATAAATGTGAGTGCTCAAATTACAGAGGTATAAGTTTATTGAGCATTCCTGGGAAATTTATGGGAGGGTATTGCTTGAGAGGGTGAAAGCATGTACAAAGAATCAGATTGTGGAAGAGCAGTGCGGTTTTAGAAGTGGTAGAGGATGTGTGGATCAGGTGTTTGCTTTGAAGAGTGTATGTGAGAAATGCTTTGAAAAACAAATGGATTTGAATATAGCATTTATGGATCTGGAGAAGGCATATGATAGAGTTGATAGAGATGCTCTGTGGAAGGTATTAAGATTATATTGTGTGGGAAGCAAGTTGCAAGAAACAGTGAAAAGTTTTTATCGCGGATGTAAGGCATGTATACGAGTAGGGAAGAGAGGAAAGTGATTGGTTCTCAGTGAAGGTCGGTTTGCGGCAGGGGTGCGTGATGTCTCTATGGTTGTTTAATTTGTTTATGGATGGGTTTGTTAGGGAGGTGAATGCAAGGGTTTTGGAAAGAGGTGCAAGTATGCAGTCTGTTGTGGATGAGGAAGCTTGGGAAGTGAGTCAGTTGTTGTTCGCTGATAATGCAGCGCTGGTGGTTAATTCGGATGGGAAACTGCAGAAGCTAGTGACTAAGTTTGGTAAAGTGCGTGAAATGAAATAGCTGAGAGTAAATGTGAATAAGAGCAACGTTATTAGGTACAGTAGGATTGAGGGACAATTCAACTGAGAAGTAAGTTTGAATGTAGAAACCTGGAGGAAGTGAAGTGTTTTAGATATCTGAAATTGGATTTGGCAGCGGATGGAACCATGGAAGTGACAGTGAGTCATTGGGTGGGGGAGGGGGCTAAAGTTCTGGGAGCGTTGAAAAATGTGTGGAAGGCGAGAAAACTATCTTGGAAAGAAAAAATGGGTATGTTTGAAGATAGAGTGGTACCGGCAATGTTATATGGTTGCGAGGCGTGGGCTAAATTTAGAGTTGTGCGCAGGAGGATGGATGTGTTGGTAATGAGATGTTTGAGGACAATATTTGATGTGGTTTTATCGAGTAAGTAATCAAAGAGTAAGAGAGATGTGTGGTAATAAAGAGTGTGGGTGAGAGATCAGAAGAGGGTTTTGAACTGGTTTGGTCACGTGGAGAGAATGAGTGAGGAAAGATTAACCAAGAGGATATATGTGTCAGAGGTGGAGAGAACTAGGATTAGTGAGAGAACAAATTGGAGGTGGAAGGATGTCGTGAAAAAGATTTTGAGCGATTGGGGCCTGAATATGCAGGACGGTGATAGGTGTGCAGGGAATAGAGTGAATTGGAACGATGTGGTATACTGGGTCGATGTGCTGTCAATGGATTGAAGCGTTTGGGGTAAACCATGGAAAGTTTTGTGGGGCCTGGATGTTGAAAGGGAGCTATGGTTTCGGTACATTGTACATGCATGCTAGAGACTGAGTGTGAACGAATCTGGCCTTTGTTGTCCTTTCCTAGCGCTACCTTGTGCGCATGCGGGGGGAGGGGTTTGTCATTTCATGTGTGGCAGGTTGGCGACGGGAATGAATAAAGGTAGATAGTATGAATTATGTACATGTGTATATATGTATATGACTGTGTATGTATATATATGTATACGTTGAAATGTATAGGTATTTATATGTGCGTGTGTGGATGTGTTTGTGTATATATGTGTGTGTGGGTGGGTCGTATATTTCCTTGCGATACCTCGCTAACGCGGGAGACAGTGACAAAGTATAAAAGAAAATGAAAACAATATCATAATATATATATATATATATATATCCTAGACTGAGACAGGTACCCATTATATCGACCAACCCTTAGGGGTGGATGAACTGCCTGGTTGACTGTGGGCCGACTGCCGTAACCAGGATTCGAACCTATGCGCTCAACCCTTGGCTGCCCGTAAATGAGTCACGGTCAGGAACGCTAACCGCTGCGCCATGGGAGCTGGTATTTCCTTTAATGCGCATAGAATTGAATACGACAGCATATTTAGAGTTATTAATCTTCTTTCATATGTTCTCTAATTTTCTTAGCATCATTTTTCCATTAGGTGGGTGTTCAAACACCTGTTGTCCGGAATTATTAATTTCATCTCAATAAACCTTTCGCCTTCATGGAGGAGTCATTTTGGAATAGTTGAGGAAACACTGAAGAACAATATTGAACGAGGTAGATATATATAAAGTCCATCGCTAAAGAAGCTAAGTGGGCCAAGCAAGACCATTTTCTGGATGTGGAGTTGAGGTCAAGTTGGGCTCGTCTGATTCCCTCAGACCTTCATACCTTAGGACCGGTTGTGTCACTTACACATTCTTCCTATATGGCAGTGGTCATGTTTGTCTGGATGTTGATGACAGGCGCTTTCCTTCTAATGTCAATTGCTTCTAATATCTGTGGTCCCCTCCGATCACTGCAACTAGTAATGATTTTGGTGTTATTCACTATAATCTCCCTCCTTAGTCTCGTTCCATGCTTAAGTTCATGAGGTTGTTTGATTCCACCTTGGAAGTTGAGCGAGAGGTGGAGGCTCAGGGTGCAGGTTGTATGTCTAATGTAGTTTATGCGGTGAGGCTGATAGTCCCCAATACTGCATCGGTACTCATATACCACATCGATGCAATTCAAACTTCGAGAACGACCTACCATATTGTGGTTCATTACGGACGAACATATTTTCGGATTACTCAAGTACATCACCAGTCTGATACCTTTGTCTTCATCAACTGCTTTGTAGTTTCTGGCCACAATATTTCGCACGACATTCTCGTCCTTTCAATGTGTTGTCGTTGATGTGTTCCTGTTGTAAACTTTAATGCTGTCACTTTGAGTTTGTTTGCCATAAGATGTTGCCCTACCAGGTTGTTCCTAACGGTATCAAATTCAGTATCTGAATATTCTTCGTTAACTAACATATGCCTGACATGGGTAAGCTCTAAGTGTAGAAGTGGCCGGGTTGAGCACACCTTGATCGCTCTCCTCAAGCATGCACGAATGACACTTCTCTTGTAATTTTGAATGCATTTGCCTATCCCATTCATACATTTACAGTGGTTAGTGGAATTTTGGTTTCTTCGGAGACGAAAAATCCTGTTGTGGCAGTTAGTATTATGTATATAAAAAAGAAATTACCATTATAATTCAATTCTACAGTCAATCGTAAGCCTGAAGTATCTTGAACTGGTTACGGAGGTTTTCCATTAACGTTATATATCTGTATTGATAAAAATATTAACTATATATGGACGACATCTACAATACTAGGGACTGTCAGCCTCACCCCATAAACTACGCTGGACACACAACATGCATGCACCCTGAGCAACCACCTCTCTCCATTTTCAAGAAGGTGGAATCAAACAATGTCATGAACAAAATCATGAACGAGACTAACAAGGGATATTAGACTGATAAACACCAAAATCATTACTAGTTGCAGTGATCGGAGGAGAAGACAGATATTAGAAGCCATTGACATTAGAGATGAAGCATCTGTCATCATCATCCAGACAAAGAAGACAACCGCCTCACTGCTCTTTGATGGCCCGCCATTAAGACATAAACATAAAGCTATTCAAGCACAATATATATATATATATATATATATATATATATATATATATATATATATATATATATATATATATATATATATATATATATATATATATATATATATAGTGGTGATGTGAGAAGGAGATGGAGTGAGTATTTTGAAGATTTCTTGAATGTGTTTGATGATAGAGTGGCAGATATAGGGTGTTTTGGTCGAGGTGGTGTGCAAATTGAGAGGGTTAGGGAAAATGATTTGGTAAACAGAGAAGAGGTAGTGAAAGCTTTGCGGAAGATGAAAGCCGGCAAGGGAGCAGGTTTGGATGGTATTGCAGTGGAATTTATTAAAAAAGGGGGTGACTGTATTGTTGACTGGTTGGTAAGGTTATTTAATGTGTGTATGACTCATGGTGAGGTGCCTGAGGATTGGCGGAATGCGTGCATAGTGCCATTGTACAAAGGCAAAGGGGATAAGAGTGAGTGCTCAAATTACAGAGGTATAAGTTTGTTGAGTATTCCTGGTAAATTATATGGGAGGGTATTGATTGAGAGGGTGAAGGCATGTACAGAGCATCAGATTGGGGAAGAGCAGTGTGGTTTCAGAAGTGGTAGAGGATGTGTGGATCAGGTCTTTGCTTTGGAGAATGTATGTGAGAAATACTTAGAAAAGCAAATGGATTTGTATGTAGCATTTATGGATCTGGAGAAGGCATATGATAGAGTTGATAGAGATGCTCTGTGGAAGGTATTAAGAATATATGGTGTGGGAGGAAAGTTGTTAGAAGCAGTGAAAAGTTTTTATCGAGGATGTAAGGCATGTGTACGTGTAGGAAGAGAGGAAAGTGATTGGTTCTCAGTGAATGTAGGTTTGCGGCAGGGGTGTGTTATGTCTCCATGGTTGTTTAATTTGTTTATGGATGGAGTTGTTAGGGAGGTAAATGCAAGAGTTTTGGAAAGAGGGGCAAGTATGAAGTCTGTTGGGGATGAGAGAGCTTGGGAAGTGAGTCAGTTGTTGTTCCCTGATGATACAGCGCTGGTGGCTGATTCATGTGAGAAACTGCAGAAGCTGGTGACTGAGTTTGGTAAAGTGTGTGGAAGAAGAAAGTTAAGAGTAAATGTGAATAAGAGCAAGGTTATTAGGTACAGTAGGGTTGAGGGTCAAGTCAATTGGGAGGTGAGTTTGAATGGAGAAAAACTGGAGGAAGTGAAGTGTTTTAGATATCTGGGAGTGGATCTGGCAGCGGATGGAACCATGGAAGCGAAAGTGGATCATAGGGTGGGGGAGGGGGCGAAAATTCTGGGGGCCTTGAAGAATGTGTGGAAGTCGAGAACATTATCTCGGAAAGCAAAAATGGGTATGTTTGAAGGAATAGTGGTTCCAACAATGTTGTATGGTTGCGAGGCGTGGGCTATGGATAGAGTTGTGCGCAGGAGGATGGATGTGCTGGAAATGAGATGTTTGAGGACAATGTGTGGTGTGAGGTGGTTTGATCGAGTGAGTAACGTAAGGGTAAGAGAGATGTGTGGAAATAAAAAGAGCGTGGTTGAGAGAGCAGAAGAGGGTGTTTTGAAGTGGTTTGGGCACATGGAGAGAATGAGTGAGGAAAGATTGACCAAGAGGATATATGTGTCGGAGGTGGAGGGAACGAGGAGAAGAGGGTGACCAAATTGGAGGTGGAAAGATGGAGTGAAAAAGATTTTGTGTGATCGGGGCCTGAACATGCAGGAGGGTGAAAGGAGGGCAAGGAATAGAGTGAATTGGAGCGATGTGGTATACCGGGGTTGACGTGCTGTCAGTGGATTGAATCAAGGCATATGAAGCGTCTGGGGTAAACCATGGAAAGCTGTGTAGGTATGTATATTTGCGTGTGTGGACGTATGTATATACATGTGTATGGGGGTGTGGGTTGGGCCATTTCTTTCGTCTGTTTCCTTGCGCTACCTGGCAAACGCGGGAGACAGCGACAAAGTATAATAAATAATAAAAAAAAAAATATATATATATATATATATATATATATATATATATATATATATATATATATATATATATTCATATATGTAATATATATATATATATATATATATATATATATATATATATATATATATATATATATATATATATATATATATATATATATATATATATATATATATAAATTATTGTTATTATTATCATTTTGATTTGTCGATGTCTCCCGCGTTTGCGAGGTAGCGCAAGGAATCAGACGAAAGAAATGGCCCAACCCACCCCCATACACATGTATATACATACACGTCGCCACACGCAAATATATATACCCATACACCTAAATGTACACATATATATACACACACAGACATATACATATATACACAAGCACACAATTCAAACTATCTGCCTTTATTCATTCCCATCGCCACCTCGCCACACATGGAATAACCTCCCCCTCCCCCCCTCATGTGTCCGTGGTAGCGCTAGGAAACGACACCAAAGGCCCCATTTGTTTACACTCAGTCTCTAGCTGTCATGTAATAATGCACCGAAACCACAGCTCCCTTTCCACATCCAGGCCACACACAACTTTCCATGGTTTACCCCAGACGCCTCATATGCCCTGGTTCAATCCACTAACAGCACGTCGACCCCGGTATACCAAACCGTTCCAATTCACTCTATTCCTTGCACACCTTTCACCCACCTGCATGTTCAGGCCCCGATCACTCAAAATCTTTTTCACTACATCTTTCCACCTCCAATTTGGTCTCCCACTTCTCCTCGTTCCCTCCACCTCTGACACATATATCCTCTTCGTCAATATTTCCTCACTCATTCTCTCCATGTGCCCAAACCATTTCAAAACACCCTCTTCTGCTCTCTAACTACACTCTTTTTATTTCCAAAAATCTCTCTTCACTTACATTACTTACTCGATCAAACCACCTCACACCACATATTGTCCTCAAACATCTTATTTCCAGCACAACTCTATCCATAGCCCACGCCTCGCAACCATACAACATTGTTGGAACCATTATTCCTTCAAACATACCCATTTTTGCTTTCCGAGATAATGTTCTCGACTTCCAAACTTTCTTCAAGGCTCCCAGAATTTTCGCCCCCTCCCCTACACTATGATTCAATTCCGAATCCATGTTTCCATCCGCTGCCAGATCCACTCCCAGATATCTAAAACACTTTACTTCCTCCAGTTTTTCTCCATTCAAACTTACCTCCCAATTGACTTGACCCTCAACCCTACTGTACCTAATAACCTTGCTCGTATTCACATTTACTCTTAACTTTCTTCTTTCACACACTTTACTAAACTCAGTCACCAGCTCCTGTAGTTTCTTACATGAATCAGCCACCAGTGCTGTATCATCAGCGAACAACAACTGACTCATTTCCCAAGCTCTCTCATCCAGAACAGACTGCATACTTGCCCCTCTTTCCAAAACTCATGCATTCACCGCCCTAACAACCCCATCCATAAACAAATTAAACAGCCATGGAGATATCACACACCCCTGCGGCAAACCCACATTCACTGAGAACCAATCACTTTCCTCTCTTCCTACACGTACACATGCCTTACATCCTCGATAATAACTTTTAACTGCTTCTAACAACTTGCCTCCCACACCATATATTCTTAAAACCATCCACAGAGCATCTCAATCAACTCTATCATATTCCTTCTCCAGATCCATAAATGCTACATACAAATCCATTTGTTTTTCTAAGTATTTTTCACATACATTCTTCCAAGCAAACACCTGATCCACACATCCTCTACCGCTTCTGAAACCACACTGCTCTTCCCCAATCTGATGCTCTGTACATGCCTTCACCCTTTCAATCAATACCCTCCCATATAATTTACTTGGAATACTCAACAGGCTTATACCTCTGTAATTTGAGCATATATATATATATATATATATATATATATATATATATATATATATATATATATATATATATATATATGATGTCTGATCATTATCTTGTGGAGGCTAAGGTGAAGATTTGTATGGGTTTTCAGAAAAGAGGAGTGAATGTTGGGGTGAAGAGGGTGGTGAGAGTAAGTGAGCTTAGGAAGGAGACCTGTGTGAGGAAGTACCAGGAGAGACTGGGTACAGAATGGAAACAGGTGAGAACAATGGAAGTAAGGGGAGTGGGGGAGGAATGGGATGTATTTAGGGAATCAGTGATGGATTTCGCAAAAGATGCTTGTGGCATGAGAAGAGTGGGAGGTGGGTTGATTAGAAAGGGTAGTGAGTGGTGGGATGAAGGAGTAAGAGTATTAGTGAAAGAGAAGAGAGAGGCATTTGGACGATTTTTGCAGGGATAAAATGCAATTGAGTGGGAGATGTATAAAAAAAAGACAGGAGGTCAAGAGAAAGGTGCAAGAGGTGAAAAAAAGGGCAGATGAGAGTTGGGGTGAGAGAGTATCATTAAATTTTAGGGAGAATAAAAAGATGTTCTGGAAGGAGGTAAATAAAGTGCGTAAGACAAGGGAGCAAATGGGAACTTCAGTGAAGGGCACAATTGGGGAGATGATAACAAGTAGTGGTGATGTGAGAAGGAGATGGAGTGAGTATTTTGAAGGTTTGTTGAATGTGTTTGATGATAGAGTGGCAGATATAGGGTGTTTTGGTCGAAGTGGTGTGCAAAGTGAGAGGGTTAGGGAAAATGATTTGGTAAACAGAGAAGAGGTAGTGAAAGCTTTGCGGAAGATGAAAGCCGGCAAGGCAGCAGGTTTGGATGGTATTGCAGTGGAATTTATTAAAAAAGGGGGTGACTGTATTGTTGACTGGTTGGTAAGGTTATTTAATGTATGTATGACTCATGGTGAGGTGCCTGAGGATTGGCGGAATGCGTGCATAGTGCCATTGTACAAAGGCAAAGGGGATAAGAGTGAGTGCTCAAATTACAGAGGTATAAGTTTGTTGAGTATTCCTGGTAAATTATATGGGAGGGTATTGATTGAGAGGGTGAAGGCATGTACAGAGCATCAGATTGGGGAAGAGCAGTGTGGTTTCAGAAGTGGTAGAGGATGTGTGGATCAGGTGTTTGCTTTGAAGAATGTATGTGAGAAATACTTAGAAAAGCAAATGGATTTGTATGTAGCATTTATGGATCTGGAGAAGGCATATGATAGAGTTGATAGAGATGCTCTGTGGAAGGTATTAAGAATATATGGTGTGGGAGGAAAGTTGTTAGAAGCAGTGAAAAGTTTTTATCGATGATGTAAGGCATGTGTACCTGTAGGACGAGAGGAAAGTGATTGGTTCTCAGTGAATGTAGGTTTGCGGCAGGGGTGTGTGATGTCTCCATGGTTGTTTAATTTGTTTATGGATGGGGTTGTTAGGGAGGTAAATGCAAGAGTTTTGGAAAGAGGGGCAAGTATGAAGTCTGTTGGGGATGAGAGAGCTTGGGAAGTGAGTCAGTTGTTGTTCGCTGATGATACAGCGCTGGTGGCTGATTCATGTGAGAAACTGAAGCTGGTGACTGAGTTTGGTAAAGTGTGTGAAAGAAGAAAGTTAAGAGTAAATGTGAATAAGAGCAAGGTTATTAGGTACAGTAGGGTTGAGGGTCAAGTCAATTGGGAGATGAGTTTGAATGGAGAAAAACTTGAGGAAGTGAAGTGTTTTAGATATCTGGGAGTGGATCTGGCAGCGGATGGAACCATGGAAGCGGTAGTGGATCATAGGGTGGGGGAGGGGGCGAAAATTCTGGGGGCCTTGAAGAATGTGTGGAAGTCGAGAACATTATCTCGGAAAGCAAAAATGGGTATATTTGAAGGAATAGTGGTTCCAACAATGTTGTATGGTTGCGAGGCGTGGGCTATGGATAGAGTTGTGCGCAGGAGGATGGATGTGCTGGAAATGAGATGTTTGAGGACAATGTGTGGTGTGAGGTGGTTTGATCGAGTGAGTAACGTAAGGGTAAGAGAGATGTGTGGAAATAAAAAGAGCGTGGTTGAGAGAGCAGAAGAGGATGTTTTGAAGTGGTTTGGGCACATGGAGAGAATGAGTGAGGAAAGATTGACCAAGAGGATATCTGTGTCGGAGGTGGAGGGAACGAGAAAAGGGAGACCAAATTGAAGGTGGAAAGATGTAGTGAAAAAGATTTTGTGTGATCGGGGCCTGAACATGCAGGAGGGTGAAAGGAGGGCAAGGAATAGAGTGAATTGGAGCGATGTGGTATACCGGGGTTGACGTGCTGTCAGTGGATTGAATCAAGGCATGTGAAGCGCCTGGGGTAAACCATGGAAAGCTGTGTAGGTATGTATATTTGCATGTGTGGACGTATGTATATACATGTGCATGGGGTGGAGGTTGGGCCATTTCTTTCGTTTGTTTCCTTGCGCTACCTCGCAAACGCGGGAGACAGCGACAAAGTATAATAATAAATAATGAAATAATAATATATATATATATATATATATATATATATATATATATATATATATATATATATATATATATATATATATATATATATATATATATATATATATATATATATATATATATATGCATATATATATATATATATATATATATATATATATATATATATATATATATATATATATATATATATATATATATATATATATATATATTTTTTTTTTTTTTTTTTTTTCTGCTTTGTCGCTTTCTTCGGCGTTTGCGAGGTAGCGCAAGGAAACAGACGAAAGAAATGGCCCAGCCCACCCCCATACATTTTTATATACATACGTCCACACACGCAAATATACATACTTACACAGCTTTCCATGGGTTACCCCAGACGCTTCACATGCCGTGATTCAATCCACTCACAGCACGTTAACCCCGGTATACCACATCGATTCAATTCACTTTATTCCTTGCCCTACTTTCACCCTCCTGCATGTTCAGGCCCCGATCACACAAAATCTTTTTCACTCCATCTTTCCACCTCCAATTTGGTCTCCCACTTCTCGTTGCCTCCACCTCCGACACATATATCCTCTTGGTCAATCTTTCCTCACTCATTCTCTCCATGTGCCCAAACCATTTCAAAACACCCTCCTCTGCTCTCTCAGCCACGCTCTTTTTATTTCCGCACATCTCTCTTACCCTTACGTTACTTACTCGATCAAACCACCTCATACCACACATTGTCCTCAAACATCTCATTTCCAGCACATACATCCTCCTGCGCACAACTCTATCCATAGCCCACGCCTCGCAACCATACAACATTGTTGGAACCACTATTCCTTCAAACATACCCATTTTTGCTTTCCGAGATAATGTTCTCGACTTCCAAACATTCTTCAAGGCTCCCAATATATTCGCCCCCTCACCCACCCTATGATCCACTTCCCTTCCATGGTTCCATCCGCTGCCAGATCCACTCCCATATATCTAAAACACTTCACTTCCTCCACTTTTTCTCCATTCAAACTTACCTTCCAATTGACTTGACCCTCAACCCTACTGTACCTAATAACCTTGCTCTTTTTCACATTTACTCTTAACTTTCTTCTTTCACACACTTTACCAAACTCAGTCACCAGCTTCTGCAGTTTCTCACATAAATCAGCCACCAGCGCTGTATTATCAGCGAACAACAAATGACTCACTTCCCAAGCTCTCTCATCCCCAACAGACTTCATACTTGTCCCTTTTTCCAAAACTCTTGCATTCACCTCCCTAACAACCCCATCCATAAATAAATTAAACAACCATATAGACATCACACACCCCTGCCGCAAACCTACATTCATTGAGAACCAATCACTTTCCTCTCTTCCTACACGTACACATGCCTCACATCCTCGATAAAAACTTTACACTTGTTCTAACAATTTGCCTCCCACACCATATATTCTTAATACCTTCCACAGAGCATCTCTATCAACTCTATCATATGCCTTCTCCAGATCCATAAATGCTACATACAAATCCATTTGCTTTTCTAAGTATTTCTCACATACATTCTTCAAAGCAAACACCTGATCCACACATCCTCTACCACTTCTGAAACCACACTGCTCTTCCCCAATCTGATGCTCTGTACATGTCTTCACCCTCTCAATCAATACCCTCCCATATAATTTACCAGGAATACTCAACAAACTTATACCTCTGTAATTTGACCACTCACTCTTATCCCCTTTGCCTTTGTACATTGGCACTATGCACGCATTCCGCCAATCCTCAGGCACCTCACCATGAGTCATACATACATTAAGTAACCTTAGCAACCAGTCAATAATACAGTCACCCCCTTTTTTAATAAATTCCACTGCAATACCATCCAAACCTGCTGCCTTGCCGGCTTTCATCTTCCGCAAAGCTTTTAGTACCTCTTCTCTGTTTACGAAATCATTTTTTCTAACGCTCTCAGTTTGCGCACCGCCTCGACCAAAACACCCTATATCTGCCACTCTATAATCAAACACATTCAACAAACCTTCAAAATACTCACTCCATCTCCTTCTCACATCACCATTACTTGTTATCACCTCCCCATTTGCGCCCTTCATTGAAGTTCCCATTTGCTCCCTTCTCTTATGCACTTTATTTACCTCCTTCCAGAACATCTTTTTATTCTCCCTAAAATTTAATGATACTCTCTCACCCCAACTCTCATTTGCCCTCTTTTTCACCTCTTGCACCTTTCTCTTGATCTCCTGTCTCTTTCTTTTATACATCTCCCACTCAATTGCATTTTTTCCCTGCAAAACTCGTCCAAATGCCACTCTCTTCTCTTTCACTAATAATCTTACTTCTTCATCCCACCACTCACTACCCTTTCTAATCAACTCACCTCCCACTCTTCTCATGCCACAAGCATCTTTTGCGCAATCCATCAATGATTCCCTAAATACATCCCATTCCTCCCCCACTCCCCTTACTTCCATTGTTGTCACCTTTTTCCATTCTGTACTCAGTCTCTCCTGTCACTTCCTCACATAAGTCTCCCTCCCAAGCTCACTTACTCTCACATCCCTCTTCACCCCAACATTCACTCTTCTTTTCTGAAAACCCATACAAATCTTCACCTTAGCCTCCACAAGATAATGAGCAGACATCCCTCCAGTTGCACCTCTCAGCACATTAACATCCGAAATTCTCTCTTTCGCGCGCCTGTCAATTAACACGTAATCCAATAACGCTCTCTGGCCATCTCTCTTACTTACATACGTATAATTATGCATATCTCGCTTTTTAAACCAGGTATTTCCAATCACCAGTCCTTTTTCAGCACATAAATCTACAAGCTCTTCACCATTTCCATTTACAACACTGAACACCCCATGTATACCAATTATTCCCTCAATGCCACATTACTCACCTTTGCATTTCAATCACCCATCACTATAACCCGGTCTTGTGCATCAAAACCACTAACACACTCATTCAGCTGCTCCCAAAACACTTGCCTCTCATGACCTTTCCTCTCATGCCCAGGTGCATATGCACCAATAATCACCCATCTCTCTCTATCAACTTTCAGTTTTACCCATATTAATCGAGAATTTACTTTCTTACATTCACATACTCCCACAACTCCTGTTTCAGGAGTACTGCTACTCCTTCCCTTGCTCTTGTCCTCTCACTAACCCCTGACTTTACTCCCAAGACATTCCCATATCACTCTTCCCCTTTACCCTTGAGCTTCGTTTCACTCAGAGACAAAACATCCAGGTTCCTTTCCTCAAACATACTACCTATCTCTTCTTTTTTCACATCTTGGTTACATCCACACACATTTAGACACCCCAGTCTTAGCCTTCGAGGACGATGAGCACTCCCGGGTGGCTCCTTCTGTTTCCCATTTTAGAAAGTTAAAAAAATACAAGGAGGGGAGGATTTCTGGCCCCCCGCTCCCGTCCCCTCTAGTCGCCTTCTACGACACGCGAAGAATGCGTGGGAAGTATTCTTTCACCCCTATCCCCAGGGATAGTATATATATATATATATATATATATATATATATATATATATATATAAAAAAAAAAAAAAAAAAAAAAAAAAAAAATATGTATATATATATGTATATATATATATATATATATATATGTATATATATGTATATATATATATATATATATATATATATATATATATATATATATATATATATATATATATAGGCTAAGGTGAAGATTTGTATGGGTTTTCATAAAAGAAGAGTGAATGTTGGGGTGAAGAGGGTGGTGAGAGTAAGTGAGCTTGGCAAGGAGACTTGTGTGAGGAAGAACCAGGAGAGACTGAGTACAGAATGGAAAAAGGTGAGAACAATGGAAGTAAGGGAAGTGGGGGAGGAATGGGATGTATTTAGGGAATCATTGATGGATTGCGCAAAAGATGCTTGTAGCATGAGAAGCGTGGGAGGTGGGTTGATTAGATAGGGTAGTGAGTGGTGGGATGAAGAAGTAAGATTATTAGTGAAAGAGAAGAGAGAGACATTTGGACGATTTTTGCAGGGAAAAATGCAATTGAGTGGGAGATGTATAAAAGAAAGAGACAGGAGGTCAAGAGAAAGGTGCAAGAGGTGAAAAAGAGGGCAAATGAGAACTGGGGTGAGAGAGTATCATTAAATTTTAGGGAGAATAAAAAGATGTTCTGGAAGGAGGTAAATAATGTGCGTAAGACAAGGGAGCGAATGGGAACTTCAGTGAAGGGCGCAAATGGGGAGGTGATAACAAGTAGTGGTGATGTGAGAAGGAGATGGAGTGAGTATTTTGAAGGTTTGCTGAATGTGTTTGATGATAGAGTGACAGATATAGGGTGTTTTGGTCGAGGTGGTGTGCAAAGTGAGAGGGTTAGGGAAAATGATTTGGTAAACAGAGAAGAGGTATTAAAAGCTTTGCGGAAGATGAAAGCCGGCAAGGCAGCAGGTTTGGATGGTATTGCAGTGGAATTTATTAAAAAAGGGGTGACTATATTGTTGACTGGTTGGTAAGGTTATTTAATATATGTATGACTCATGGTGAGGTGCCTGAGGATTGGCGGAATGCGTGCATAGTGCCATTGTACAAAGGCAAAGGGGATAAGAGTGAGTGCTCAAATTACAGAGGTATAAGTTTTTTGAGTATTCCTGATAAATCATATGGGAGGGTATTGATTGAGAGGGTGAAGGCATGTACAGAGCATCAGATTGGGGAAGAGCAGTGTGGTTTCAGAAGTGGTAGAGGATGTGTGGATCAGGTGTTTGCTTTGAAGAATGTATGTGAGAAATACTTAGAAAAGCAAATGGATTTGTATGTAGCATTTATGGATCTGGAGAGGGCATATGATAGAGTTGATAGAGATGCTCTGTGGAAGGTATTAAGAATATATGGTGCGGGAGGCAAGTTGTTAGAAGCAGTGAAAAGTTTTTATCGAGGATGTAAGGCATGTGTACGTGTAGGAAGAGAGGAAAGTGATTGGTTCTCAGTGAATGTAGGTTTGCGGCAGGGGTGTGTGATGTCTCCATGGTTGTTTAATTTGTTTATGGATGGGGTTCTTAGGGAGGTGAATGCAAGAGTTTTGGAAATAGTGGCAAGTATGCAGCGTGTTGTGGATGAGAGAGCTTGGGAAGTGAGTCAGTTGTTGTTCGCTGATGACACAGCGCTGGTGGCTGATTCATGTGAGAAACTGCAGAAGTTGGTGACTGAGTTTGGTAAAGTGTGTGAAAGAAGAAAGTTAAGAGTAATTGTGAATAAGAGCAAGGTTATTAGGTACAGTAGTGTTGAGGGTCAAGTCAATTGGGAGGTAAGTTTGAATGGAGAAAAACTGGAGGAAGTAAAGTGTTTTAGATATCTGGGAGTGGATCTGGCAGCGGATGGAACCATGGAAGCGGAAGTGAATCATAGGGGGCGAAAATCCTGGGAGCCTTGAAGAATGTGTGGAAGTCGAGAACATTATCTCGGAAAGCAAAAATGGGTATGTTTGAAGGAATAGTGGTTCCAACAATGTTGTATGGTTACGAGGCGTGGGCTATGGATAGACTTATGCGCAGGAGGATGGATGTGCTGGAAATGAGATGTTTGAGGACAATGTGTGGTGTGAGGTGGTTTGATCGAGTGAGTAACGTAAGGGTAAGAGAGATGTGTGGAAATAAAAAGAGCGTGGTTGAGAGAGCAGAAGAGGGTGTTTTGAAATGGTTTGGGTACATGGAGAGAATGTGTGAGGAAAGATTGACCAAGAGGATATATGTGTCGGAGGTGGAGGGAACGAGGAGAAGCGGGAGACCAAATTGGAGGTGGAAAGATGGAGTGAAAAAGATTTTGTGTGATCGGGGCCTGAACATGCAGGAGGGAGAAAGGAGGGCAAGGAATAGAGTGAATTGGATCGATGTGGTATACCGGTGTTGACGTGCTGTCAGTGGATTGAATCAGGGCATGTGAAGCGTCTGGGGTAAACCATGGAAAGCTGTGTAGGTATGTATATTTGCGTGTGTGGACGTATGTATATACATGTGTATGGGGGTGGGTTGGGCCATTTCTTTCGTCTGTTTCCTTGCGCTACCTCGCAAACGCGGGAGACAGCGACAAAGCCAAAAAAAAAAAAAAAAAAAAAAAAAAAAAAAAATATATATATATATATATATATATATATATATATATACATACACATACACATACATACGCACATATATACACACACACACATATACATATATATACATATGAAAAATGTAAGAAATAATTTGGAAAACTGAAACTTCTAGCTTGAAATGAAATGAAAAAATGAATGTCACATAATGGTTCAACCTCTGGCTATGGAAAAGGGAAATGTATAATTTATTTACACAAACGTCAATAGTAGTTCTCATCAATTTAAATACTGTATCAATAACCACTAAAACCACTGTACATACATACATATATATATATATATATATATATATATATATATATATATATATATATATATATATATATATATATATATATATATATATATATATATATATATATATATATTTATTTATTCATTTATTTATTTATTTATTTTGCTTTGTCGCTGTCTTCCGCGTTAGCGATGTAGTGCAAAGAAACAGACGAAAGAATGGCCCAACCGGCCCACATACACATGTATATACATACACGTCCACACACGCAAATATACATACCTTTACATCTCAATGTACACATATATATACACACAGACATATACCTATATACACATGTACATAATTTATGCTGTCTGCCTTTATTTGTTCCCATCGCCTCTTCGCCACACATGGAATAAAAACCCCCTCCCCCCTCATGTGTGAGAGGTAGCGCTAGGAAAAGACACCAAAGTCCCCATTCGTTAAGACTCAGTCTCTAGGTGTCATGTAATAATGCGCCGAAACCATAACTCCCTTTCCACATCCAGGCCCCACACAACTTTCCATGGTTTACCCCAGACGCTTCACATGCCCTGGTTCAAACCATTGACAGGACGTCGACCCCGGTATACCATATTGTTCTAATTCACTCTATTCTTTGCACGACTTTCACCCTCCTGCATGCTCAGGCCCCGATCACTCAAAATCTTTTTCACTCCATCTTTCCACCTCCAATTTGGTCTCCCACTTCTCCTCGTTCCCTCCACCTCTGACACATATATCGTCTTGGTCAATCTTTCTTCACTCATTCTCTCCATGTGACCAAACCATTTCAAAACACCCTCTTTTGCTCTCTCAACCACACTCTTTTTATTTCCAAACATCTCTTTTACCCTTACATTGCTAATTCGACCAAACCACCTCACACCACATATTGCCCTCAAGCATCTCATTTCCAGCACATCCATCCTCCTGCGCACAACTCTATCCATAGCCCACGCCTCGCAACCATACAATATTGTTGAAACCAGTATTCCTTCAAACATACTCATTTTTGGTTTCCGAGATAATGTTCTCGACTTCCAAACATTCTTCAAGGCTCTCTTAATTTTCGCCCCCTCCCTCACCCAATGATTGACATCCGCTTCCATGGTTCCATCCGCTGCCAAATCCACTCTTAGATATCTAAAACAGTTCACCTCCTCCAGTTTTTCTCCATTTAAACTTACCTCCCAATTAACTTGACCCTCAACCCTAGTGTACCTAATAACCTTCCCATTATTCACATTTACTCTCAACTTTCTTCTTTCACACCATTTACCAAACTCAGTCATCAGCTTCTGCAGTTTCTCACATGAATCAGCTACTAGCGCTGTATCATCAGCGAACAACAACTGACTCACTTCTCAAGCTCTCTCATCCACAACAGACTGCATACTTGCCCCTCATTCGAAAACTCTTGCATTCACCTCCGTAACAACCCCATCTATAAACAAATTAAACAACCATTGAAACATCACACACCCATACCACAAACCTAAATTCACTGAGAACCAATCACTCTCCTCTCTTCGTACGCGTACACATGCCTTACATCCTCGATAAATATTTTTCTCTGCTTCTAACATGTTGCCTTCCACACCATATCTGCTTAATAACTTGAACAGAGCATCTCTATCAACTCTATCATATGCCTTCTCCAGATCCATAAATGCTACATACAAATCTATTTGCTTTTCTAAGTATTTCTCACATACTTTCTTCAAAGCAAACACCTGATCCACACATCCTCTACCACTTCTGAAACCACACTGCTCTTCCCCAATCTGATGCTCTGTACATGCCTTCACCCTCTCAATCAGTACCCTCCAATATAATTTCCCAGGAATACTCAACAAACTTATACCTCTGTAATTTGAGCACTCATCTTTTTTCCCTTTCCATTTGTACAATGGAGCTATGGAAGCATTCCGCCAATCCTCAGGCACCTCACCATGAATCATACGCACATTAAATAACTTTACCAACCAGTCAACAATAGAGTCACCCCTCTTTTTAATGAATTCCACTGCAGTACCATCCAAACCCGCTGCCTTGCTGGCTTTCATCATCCGGAAAGCTTTTACTACTTCTTCTCTGTTTAACAAATCGTTTTCCCTATCCATCTCACTTTCCACACCACCTCGACCAACACACCCTATATCTGCCGCTCTATCATCAAACACATTCAACAAACCTTCAAAATACTCACAACATCTCCTTCTCACATCACCATTTCTTGATATGACCTCCCCATTAGCCCCCTTCACTGAAGTTCCCATTTGTTCGCTTGCCCTACGCACTTTATTTACCTCCTTCCAAAACATCTTTTTATTCTCCCTAAGATTTAATGATACTCTCTGATCCCAACTATCATTTGCCCTCTTTTTCACCTCTTGCACCTTTCATTTGACCTCTTGCCTCTTTCTTTTAAACATCTCCCACTCATTTGCATTATTTCCCTGCAAAAATCGTCCAAATGCCTCTCTCATCTCTTTCACTAATTATCTTACTTCTTCATCCCTCCACTCACTACCCTTTCTAATCTGCCCATCTCCCACGCTCTTCGTGCCACAAGCATCTTTTGCGCAAGCCATCACTGCTTCCCTAAATGAATCCCATTTCTCACCCACCCCCCTTACCTCCTTTGCTCTCACCTTTCTCCATTCTGTACTCAGTCTCTCCTGGTACTTCCTCACACAAATATCCTTCAAAAGCTAACTTACTCTTACTACTCTCTTCACCCCAACTTTCTCTCTTCTTTTCTGAAAACATCTACAAATCTTCACCTTCGCCTCTACAAGATAATGATCAGACATCCCTCCAGTTGCACCTATCAGCGCATTGACATCCAAAGTCTCTCCTTCGCACGCTTATCAATTAACACGTAATCCAATAACGTTCTCTGGCCATCTCTCCTACTTACATACGTATACTTATGTATATTTCTCTTTTTAATCCAGGTATTCCCAATCACCACTCCTTTTTCAGCACATAAATCTACAAGCTCTTCACCATTTCCATTAACAAAACTGAACACCCCATGTATACCAATTATTCCATCAACTGCCTCAATACTCACCTTTGCATTGAAATCATCCATCACTATAACCCGGTCTCGTGCATCAAAACCACTAACACACTCATTCAGCTGCTCCCAAAACTTCCTTCTCATGCCCAGGTGCATATGAAACAATAATCACCCATCTCTCTCCATCAACTTTCAGTTTTACCCATATCAATCTCGAGTTTACTTTCTCTCACTCTATTACATACTCCCATAACTCCTGTTTCAGGATTAGTGCTACTACTTCCCTTGCTCTCGTCCTCTCACTAACCCCTGACTTTAATGCAAATACCTTCGCAAACCACTCTTCCAATTCATCCTTGAGCTTCATTTCACTCAGAGCCAAAAGATCCAGGTTCCTTTCTTTTAACATACTAGGTATCTTAACATTTTTTTCATCTTGGTTACATCCACATACACATAGACACCCCCATATAAGACTTGGAGGAGGATGAGCAATCCACACATGACTCCTTCTGTTTCCCCTTTTAGAAAGCTAGAATACAAGGAGGGAAGATTTTCAAGCACCCCGGTCCCGTCGCCTTTAGTTCTCTTCTACGACACGTGAGGAATGGGTGAGAAGCATTGTTTGTCCCCTATCCCAACTATGTATATATATATATATATATATATATATATATATATATATATATATATATATATATATATATATTTTTTTTTTTTTTTTTTTATACTTTGTCGCTGTCTCCCGCGTTTGCGAGGTAGCGCAAGGAAACAGACGAAAGAAATGGCCCCCCCCCCCCATACACATGTACATACACACGTCCACACACGCAAATATACATACCTACACAGCTTTCCATGGTTTACCCCAGACGCTTCACATGCCTTGCTTCAATCCACTGACAGCACGTCAACCCCTGTATACCACATGACTCCAATTCACTCTATTTCTTGCCCTCCTTTCACCCTCCTGCATGTTCAGGCCCCGATCACACAAAATCTTTTTCACTCCATCTTTCCACCTCCAATTTGGTCTCCCTCTTCTCCTCGTTCCCTCCACCTCCGACACATATATCCTCTTGGTCAATCTCTCCTCACTCATTCTCTCCATGTGCCCAAACCATTTCAAAACACCCTCTTCTGCTCTCTCAACCACGCTCTTTTTATTTCCACACATCTCTCTTACCCTTACGTTACTTACTCGATCAAACCACCTCACACCACACATAGTCCTCAAACATCTCATTTCCAGCACATCCATCCTCCTGCGCACATCTCTATCCATAGCCCACGCCTCGCAACCATACAACATTGTTGGAACCACTATTCCCTCAAACATACCCATTTTTGCTTTCCGAGATAATGTTCTCGACTTCCACACATTTTTCAAGGCTCCCAAAATTTTCGCCCCCTCCCCCACCCTATGATCCACTTCCGCTTCCATGGTTCCATCCGCTGACAGATCCACTCCCAGATATCTAAAACACTTCACTTCCTCCAGTTTTTCTCCATTCAAACTCACCTCCCAATTGACTTGACCCTCACCCCTACTGTACCTAATAACCTTGCTCTTATTCACATTTACTCTCAACTTTCTTCTTCCACACACTTTACCAAACTCAGTCACCAGCTTCTGCAGTTTCTCACATGAATCAGCCACCAGCGCTGTATCATCAGCGAACAACAACTGACTCACTTCCCAAGCTCTCTCATCCCCAACAGACTTCATACTTGCCCCTCTTTCCAGGACTCTTGCATTTACCTCCCTTACAACCCCATCCATAAACAAATTAAACAACCATGGAGACATCACACACCCCTGCCGCAAACCTACATTCACTGAGAACCAATCACTTTCCTCTCTTCCTACACGTACACATGCCTTACATCCTCGATAAAAACTTTTCACTGCTTCTAACAACTTGCCTCCCACACCATATATTCTTAATACCTTCCACAGAGCATCTCTATCAACTCTATCATATGCCTTCTCCAGATCCATAAATGCTACATACAAATCCATTTGCTTTTCTAAGTATTTCTCACATACATTCTTCAAAGCAAACACCTGATCCACACATCCTCTACCACTTCTGAAACCGCACTGCTCTTCCCCAATCTGATGCTCTGTACATGCCTTCACCCTCTCAATCAATACCCTCCCATATAATTTACCAGGAATACTCAACAAACTTATACCTCTGTAATTTGAGCACTCACTCTTATCCCCTTTGCCTTTGTACAATGGCACTATGCACGCATTCCGCCAATCCTCAGGCACCTCACCATGAGTCATACATACATTAAATAACCTTACCAACCAGTCAACAATACAGTCACCCCCTTTCTTAATAAATTCCACTGCAATACCATCCAAACCTGCTGCCTTGCCGGCTTTCATCTTCCGCAAAGCTTTTACTACCTCTTCTCTGTTTACCAAATCATTTTCCCTAACCCTCTCACTTTGCACACCACCTCGACCAAAACACCCTATATCTGCCACTCTGTCATCAGACACATTCAACAAACCTTCAAAATACTCATTCCATCTCCTTCTCACATCACCGCTACTTGTTATCACCTCCCCATTTACGCCCTTCACTGAAGTTCCCATTTGCTCCCTTGTATATATATATATATATATATATATATATATATATATATATATATATATATATATATATATATATATATATATATATATATATATATATATATATATATATATATATATATATATATATATACTTCCCACGCATTCTTCACGTGTCGTGCAAGGTGTCTAAAGGGGACGGAAGCGGGGGGTCAGAAACCCTCCACTCCTTGTATTTGAACTTTCTAAAGGGGGAAACAGAAGAAGGAGTCACGCGGGGAGTGCCCATCCTCCTCGAAGGCTGAGACTGGGGTGTCTAAATGTGTGTGGATTTAACGAATATGAGAAAAAAGGAGAGATAGGTAGTGCGTTTGAGGAAAGGAACCTGGATGTTTTGGCTCTGAGTGAAACGAAGCTCAAGGGTAAAGGGGAAGAGTGGTTTGGGAATGTCTTGGAAGTAAAGGCAGGGGTTAGTGAAAGGACAAGAGGAAGGGAAGTAGTAGCACTACTCCTTAAATAGGAGTTGTGGGAGTATGTGATAGAGTGTAAGAAAGCAAACTTTAGATTGATATGGGTAAAACTGAAAGTTGATAGAGAGAGAGATGGGTGATTATTGGTGAAGCACCTGGGCTTGAGAGGAAAGATCATGAGAGGCAAGTGTTTTGGGAGCATCTGAATGATTGTGTTAGTGGTTTTGATGCACAAGACCGGGTTACAGTGATGGGTGATTTGAATGCGAAGGCGAGTAATGTGGCAGTTTAGGGAATAATTGGTATACATGGGATGTTCAGTGTTGTAAATGAAAATGGTGAAGAGCTTGTAGATTTATGTGATGAAAAAGGACTGATGATTGGGAATACCTGGTTTAAAAAGAGAGATGTACATAAGTATACGTATGTAAGAAGGAGAGACGGCCAGAGATCGTTATTGGATTGTGTGTTAATTGATAGGCGTGCGAAAGAGAGACTTTTATATAAAAATGTGCTGTTAGGTGCAACTGGAGGGATGTCTGATTATTATCTTGTGGAGACTAAGGTGAAGATTTATAGGGGTTTTCAGAAAAGAAGAGAGAATGTTAGGGTGAGGAGAGTTGTAAAAGTAAGTGAGCTTCGGAAGAGAGACTGAGTACAGAATGGAAAAAGGTGAGAACAAAGGAGGTAAGGGGAGTGGGGGAGGAATGGGATGTACTTAGGGAAGCAGTGATGGCTTGCGCAAAAGATGCTTGTGGCATGAGAAGCGTGGGTTGATTACAAAGGGTAGTGAGTGGTGGGATGAAGAAGTAAGATTATTAGTGAAAGCGAAGAGAGAGGCATTTGGACGATTTTTGCAGGGAAAAAATGCAAATGAGTGGGAGATGTATAAAAGAAAGAGGCAGGAGGTCAAGAGAAAGGTACAAGAGGTGAAAAAGAGGGCAAATAAGAATTGGGGTGAGAGAGTATCAATATATTTTACGGAGAATAAAAAGATGTTCTGGAAGGAGGTAAATAAAGTGCGTAAGACAAGGGAGCAAATGGGAACTTCAGTGAAGGAGCTAATGGGAGGTAATAACAAGTTGTAGTGATTTGAGAAGGAGATGGAGTGAGTATTTTGAAGGTTTGTTGAATGTGTTTGATGATAGAGTGGCAGATATAGGGCGTTTTCGTTGAGGGAGTGTGCAAAGTGAGAGGGTTGGGGAGTATGATTTGGTAAATAGAGAAGAGGTAGTAAAAGCTTTGCCGAAGATGAAAGCCGGGAAGGCAGCAGGTTTGGATGGTATTGCAGTGGAATTTATTGAAAAAGGGGGTGACTGTATTATTGACTGGTTGGTAACGTTATCAAATATATGTATGTTTCATGGTGAGGTGCCTGAGGATTGGCGGAATGCTTGCATAGTGCCATTGTACAAAGGGAAAGGGGATAAGAGTAAGTGCTCAAATTACAGAGGTATAGGTTTGTTGAGTATTCCTGGTAAATTATATGGGAGGGTATTAATTGAGAGGGTGAAGGCATATACAGAGCATCAGATTGGGGAAGAGCAGTATGGTTTCAGAAGTGGTAGAGGATGTGTGGAGGTGTTTGCTTTCACGAATGTATGTGAGAAAAAATCAGAAAAGCAAATGGATTTGTATGTAGCATTTATGTATCTGGAGAAGGTATATGATAGAGTTGATAGAAATGCTCTGTGGAAGGTTTTAAGAATATATGGTGTGGTAAGCAAGTTGTCAGAAGCAGTGAAAAGTTTTTATCGAGGATGTAATGCATGTGTACATGTTGGAAGAGAGGAAAGTGATTGGTTTTCAGTGAATGTAGGTTTGCGGCAAGGGTGTGTGATGTCTCCATGGTTGTTTAATTTGTTTATGGATGTGGTTGCAAAGGAGGTGAATGAAAGAGTTTTTGAAAGAGGGGCAAGTATGCAATCCGTTGTGGATGAGAAAGCTTGTGAAGTGAGTCAGTTGTTGTTCGCTGGTGAGACAGCGATAGTGGCTGATTCATGTGAGAAGCTGCAGAAGCTGGTGACTGAGTTTGGTAAATTGTGTGAAAGAAGAAAGTTAAGAGTAAATGTGAATAAGAGCAATGTTATTAGAGACAGTAGGGTTGAGGGTCAAGGTGATTTGGAGGTAAGTTTGAATGGAGAAAAACTAGAGGAAGTAAAGTGTTTTAGATATCTGAGAGTGGATTTGGATGCGGATGGAACCATGGAAGCGGAAGTGAATCATAGGGTGGGGGAGGGGGGGGCGAAAATTATGGGAACCTCGAAGAACGTTTGGAAGTCGAGAACATTATCTCGGAAAGCAAAAATGGGTATGTTTGAAGGAATAGTGGTTCCAACAATGTTGTATGGTTGCTAGGCGTGGGTTATGGATAGAGTTGTGCACAGGAGGGTGGATGTTCAGGAAATGAGATGTTTGAGGACAATATGTGGTGTGAGGTGGTTAGATCGAGTAAGTAATGTAAGGGTAAGAGAGATGTGTGGAAATAAAAAGAGTGTGGTTGAGAGAGCGGAAGAGGGTGTTTTGAAATGGTTTGGTCACATGGAGAGAATGAGTGAGGAAAGATTGACCAAGACGATGTATGAGTCAGAGGTGGAGGGAACGAGGAGAATTGGGGGACCAAATTGGAGGTAGAAAGATGGAGTGAAAAAGATTTTGAGTGATCGGGGCCTGAACATGCAGAAGGGTGAAAGGCGTGCCAGGATTAGAAGGAATTGGAAAGATATGGTTCACCCGGGTCGACGTGTTGTCAATAGATTGAAACAGGGCATGTGAATAGTCTGGGGTAGACCATGGGAAGTTGTGTGGGGCCTGGATGTGGAAAGGGAGCTGTGGTTTTGGTGCATCATTACATGACAGCTAGAGTCTGAGTGTGAACGAATGGGGCATTTGTTGTCTTTTCCTAGCGCTACCTCGCATCATGATGGGGGAGGGGGTTGTTATTCCATGTGTGGCGAGGTGGTGATGGGAATAAATAAAGGTAGACAGTATGAATTATGTACATGTGTATATATTTATATATCTGTGTGTGTATACATATGTGTACATTGAGATGTATAGGCATATATATTTGCGTGTGTGGACGTGTATGTATATACATATGTATGTGGGTTGGTTGGGCCATTCTTTCGTCTCTTTTCTTGCGCTACCTCGCTAACGCAGGAGACAGCGACAAAGGAGAATAAATAAATAAATAAATAGAATAAATATCCCTAGGGATAGGGGAGAAAGAATACTTCCCACGCATTCCTCACGTGTCGTAGAAGGCGACTAAAGGGGACGGGAGAGGGGGTCCAGAAACCCTCCCCTCATTGTATTTTGACTTTCTAAAAGGGGAAACAGAAGGAGTCACGCGGGGAGTGCTCATCCTCCTGGAAGGCTCAGATTGGGGTGTCTCAATGTCTGTGGATGTAACCAAGATGAGAAAAAATGAGAGATAGGTAATATGTTTTAGGAAAGGAACCTGGATGTTTTGGCTGTGAGTGAAACGAAGCTCAAGGATGAAGCGGAAGAATGGTTTGGGAATGTCTTCGGAGTAAAGTCAGTGGTTAGTGAGTGGACAAGAGCAAGTGAAGGAGTAGCACTAATCCTGACACAGGCTTTGTGGGAGTATGTGATAGAGTGTAAGGAAGTAAATTCTAGATTGATATGGGTAAAACTGAAAGTAGATGGAGAGACATGGGTGATTATTGGTGCATATGCACCTGGGCATGAGAAGAAAGATTATGAGAGGCAAGTGTTTTGGGAGCAGCTAAATGAGTGTGTTAGTGGTTTTGATGCACAAGACCGGGTGATAGTGATGGGTGATTTGAATGCAAAGGTGAGTAATGTGGCAGTGTAGGGAAAAATTGGTGTACATGGGGCTTTCAGTGTTGTAAATGGAAATGGTGAAGAGCTTGTAGGGTTATGTGCTGAAAAAGGACTGGTGATTGGGAATACCTGGATTAAAAAGCGAGATATACATAAGTATACGTATATAGGTAGGTGAGATGTCCAGAGAGCGTTATTGGATTACGTGTTAATTGATAGGCCCGCGAAAGAGAAACTTTTAGATGTTAATGTGCTGAGAGGTGCAATTGGAGGGATGTGGTGGTGAGAGTGGTGGTGAGAGTGGTGAGAGTAAGTGAGCTTGGGAAGGCGACTTGTGTAAGGAAGTACCAGGAGAGACTGAGTACAGAATGGAAAAAGGTGAGAACAAAGGAGGTAAGGGGAGTGGGGGAGGAATGGGATGTATTCAGGGAAGCCGTGATGGCTTGCCCAAAAGGTGCTTGTAGGCTGAGAAGCGTGGGAGGTGGGTTCATTAAAAAGGGTAGTGAGTGGTTGTTGTTCGCTGATGATACAGCGCTGGTGGCTGATTCATGTGAGAAACTGCAGAAGCTGGTGATTGAGTTTGGTAAAGTGTGTGAAAGAAGAAAGTTAAGAGTAAATGTGAATAAGAGAAAGGTTATTAGGTACAGTAGTGTTGAGGGTCATGTCAATTGGGATGTAAGTTTGAATGGAGAAAAACTGGAGGAAGTAAAGTGTTTTAGTTATTTGGGAGCGGATTTGGATGCGGATGGAAAAATGGAAGCGGATGTGAATCATAGGTTGGGGGAGGGGGCGAAAATTCTGGGAGCGTTCAAGAATGTTTGGAAGTCGAGAACATTATCTCGGAAAGCAAAAATGGGTATGTTTGAATGAATAGTGGTTCCAACACTGTTGTATGGTTGCGAGGCCTGGGATATAGATAGAGTTGTGCGCAGGAGGGTGGATGTGCTGGAAATGAGATGTTTGAGGACAATATGTGGTGTGAGGTGGTTTGATCGAGTACGTAATGTAAGGGTAAGAGAGATGTGTGGAAATAAAAAGAGTGTGGTTGAGAGAGCAGAAGAGGGTGTTTTGAAATGGTTTGGTCGCATGGAGAGAATGAGTGAGGAAAGATTGACAAAGAGGATATATGTATCAGAGGTGGAGGGAATGACAAGTGGGAGACCAAATTGTAGGTGGAAAGATGGAGTGAAAAAGATTTTAAGTGATCGGGGCCTGAACATGCAGGAGGGTGAAAGGCGTGCAAGGAATAGAGTAAATTGGAACGATGTGGTATACTGGGGTCGACGTGCTGTCAATGGATTGAACCAGGGCATGTGAAGCGTTTGGGGTAAACCCTGAAAAGTTCTGTGAGCCTGGATGTGGAAAGAGAGAGGTGGTTTCGGTGAATTATTACATGACAGAGACTGAGTGTGAACGAATGGGGCCTTTGTTGTCTTTTCCTAGCACTACCTCGCACACATGATGGGGAGGTAGTTGTCATTCCATGTGTTGCGAGGTGGCGAAGGGAATAAATAAAGGCAGACATTATGAATTATGTACATGTTTATATATGTATATGTCTGTGTGTGTATATATATGTGTACATTGAGATGTATAGGTATGTATATTTGCGCGTGTGGACGTGTATGTATATACATATAAAATAAATATACTTCTATATATATATATATATATATATATATATATATATATATATATATATATATATATATATATATATATATATATATATATATATATATGTATATATATATATATATATATATATATATATATATATATATATATATATATATATATATATATATATATATATATATATATATATATATATATATATATATATATATATATATATATATATATATATATATATATATATATATATATATATATATATATATATATATATATATATATACATATATGTATATATATATATATATATATATATATATATATATATATATATATATATATATATATATATATATATATATATATATATATATATATATATATATATATATATATATATATATTTTTTTTTTTTTTTTTATACTTTGTCGCTGTCTCCCGCATTTGCGAGGTAGCGCAAGGAAACAGACGAAAGAAATGGCACAACCCCCCCCCCCCATACACATGTACATACACACGTCCACACACGCAAATATACATACCTACACAGCTTTCCATGGTTTACCCCAGATGCTTCACATGCCTTGATTCAATCCACTGACAGCACGTCAACCCCTGTATACCACATCGCTCCAGTTCACTCTATTCCGTGCCCTCCTTTCACCCTCCTGCATGTTCAGGCCCCGATCACACAAAATCTTTTTCACTCCATCTTTCCACCTCCAATTTGGTCTCCCTCTTCTCCTCGTTCCCTCCACCTCCGACACGTATATCCTCTTGGTCAATCTTTCCTCACTCATTCTCTCCATGTGCCCAAACCATTTCAAAACACCCTCTTCTGCTCTCTCAACCACGCTCTTTTTATTTCCACACATCTCTCTTACCCTTACGTTACTTACTCGATCAAACCACCTCACACCACACATTGTCCTCAAACATCTCATTTCCAGCACATCCATCCTCCTGCGCACAACTCTATCCATAGCCCACGCCTCGCAACCATACAGCATTGTTGGAAACACTATTCCTTCAAACATACCCATTTTTGCTTTCCGAGATAATGTTCTCGACTTCCACACATTTTTCAAGGCTCCCAAAATTTTCGCCCCCTCCCCCACCCTATGATCCACTTCCGCTTCCATGGTTCCATCCGCTGACAGATCCACTCCCAGATATCTAAAACACTTCACTTCCTCCAGTTTTTCTCCATTCAAACTCACCTCCCAATTGACTTGACCCTCAACCCTACTGTACCTAATAACCTTGCTCTTATTCACATTTACTCTTAACTTTCTTCTTCCACACACTTTACCAAACTCAGTCACCAGCTTCTGCAGTTTCTCACATGAATCAGCCACCAGCGCTGTATCATCAGCGAACAACAACTGACTCACTTCCCAAGCTCTCTCATCCCCAACAGACTTCATACTTGCCCCGCTTTCCAGGACTCTTGCATTTACCTCCCTAACAACCCCATCCATAAACAAATTAAACAACCATGGAGACATCACACACCCCTGCCGCAAACCTACATTCACTGAGAACCAATCACTTTCCTCTCTTCCTACACGTACACACGTATATTTATTTTATATGTATATACATACATATATATGTATACATATATACATATATATACATACATATATACATATATATACATATATATATATATATATATATATATATATATATATATATATATATATATATATATATATATATATATATATATATATATATATATATATACATATATATATATATATGAGTAAGTGAGTAAGTGAGTAAGTGAGCTTGGGAAGGAGACCTGTGTGAAGAAGTATCAGGAGAGTCTGTGTACAGAATGGAAAAAGGTGAGAACAATGGAAGTAAGGGGAGTGGGGGAGGAATGGGATGTATTTAGGGAATCAGTGATGGATTGCGCAAAAGATGCTTGTGGCATGAGAAGAGTGGGAGGTGGGCTGTTTAGAAAGGGTAGTGAGTGGTGGGATGAAGAAGTAAGAGTATTAGTGAAAGAGAAGAGAGAGGCATTTGGACGATTTTTGCAGGGAAAAAATGCAATTGAGTGGGAGAAGTATAAAAGAAAGAGACAGGAGGTCAAGAGAAAGGTGCAAGAGGTGAAAAAAAGGGCAAATGAGAGTTGGGGTGAGAGACTATCAGTAAATTTTAGGGAGAATAAAAAGATGTTCTGGAAGGAGGTAAATAGGGTGCGTAAGACAAGGGAGCAAATGGGAACTTCAGTGAAGGGCGTAAATGGGGAGGTGATAACAAGTAGTGGTGATGTGAGAAGGAGATGGAATGAGTATTTTAAAGGTTTGTTGAATGTGTCTGATGACAGAGTAGCAGATATAGGGTGTTTGGGTCGAGGTGGTGTGCAAAGTGAGAGGGTTAGGGAAAATGATTTGGTAAACAGAGAAGAGGTAGTAAAAGCTTTGCGGAAGATGAAAGCCGGCAAGGCAGCAGGTTTGGATGGTATTGCAGTGGAATTTATTAAAAAAGGGGGTGACTGTATTGTTGACTGGTTGGTAAGGTTATTTAATGTATGTATGACTCATGGTGAGGTGCCTGAGGATTGGCGGAATGCGTGCATAGTGCCATTGTACAAAGGCAAAGGGGATAAGAGTGAGTGCTCAAATTACAGAGGTATAAGTTTGTTGAGTATTCCTGGTAAATTATATGGGAGGGTATTGATTGAAAGGGTGAAGGCATGTACAGAGCATCAGATTGGGGAAGAGCAGTGTGGTTTCAGAAGTGGTAGAGGATGTGTGGATCAGGTGTTTGCTTTGAAGAATGTATGTGAGAAATACTTAGAAAAGCAAATGGATTTGTATGTAGCATATATGGATCTGGAGAAGGCATATGATAGAGTTGATAGAGATGCTCTGTGGAAGGTATTAAGAATATATGGTGTGGGAGGCAAGTTGTTAGAAGCAGTGAAAAGTTTTTATCGAGGATGTAAGGCATGTGTACGTGTAGGAAGAGAGGAAAGTGATTGGTTCTCAGTGAATGTAGGTTTGCGGCAGGGGTGTGTGATGTCTCCATGGTTGTTTAATTTGTTTATGGATGGGGTTGTTAGGGAGGTAAATGCAAGAGTCTTGGAAAGAGGGGCAAGTATGAAGTCTGTTGGGGATGAGAGAGCTTGGGAAGTGAGTCAGTTGTTGTTCGCTGATGATACAGCGCTGGTGGCGGATTCATGTGAGAAACTGCAGAAGCTGGTGACGGAGTTTGGTAAAGTGTGTGGAAGAAGAAAGTTAAGAGTAAATGTGAATAAGAGCAAGGTTATTAGGTACAGTAGGGTTGAGGGTCAAGTCAATTGGGAGGTGAGTTTGAATGGTGAAAAACTGGAGGAAGTGAAGTGTTTTAGATATCTGGGAGTGGATCTGTCAGCGGATGGAACCATGGAAGCGGAAGTGGATCATAGGGTGGGGGAGGGGGCGAAAATTTTGGGAGCCTTGAAAAATGTGTGGAAGTCGAGAACATTATCCCGGAAAGCAAAAATGGGTATGTTTGAAGGAATAGTAGTTCCAACAATGTTGTATGGTTGCGAGGCGTGGGCTATGGATAGAGTTGTGCGCAGGAGGATGGATGTGCTGGAAATGAGATGTTTGAGGACAATGTGTGGTGTGAGGTGGTTTGATCGAGTTAGTAACGTAAGGGTAAGAGAGATGTGTGAAATAAAAAGAGCGTGGTTGAGAGAGCAGAAGAGGGTGTAATGGTGAAAAAGCTGTCTGGATTGAACAAGGCATTGTGAAGTCGGTACCATGAAAGCTGTGAGGATGATATTGGTGTTTGGGTGACGGTGGTGATGCAAATGGTATGGGGGGTTAGGGAAAATCTGTGTTCTGCGTAATCGCAAACGAGGAAAAAGCTGCGAAGATAAAAACGAAAAAAAAATTTATGTATTATGATATTTATTAAATATAAGGGTGACTTATTTTGATGTTGTAAGGTTATATTTAATGTATTATATATATCATGTGAGTTGCTAGATATGGTAATGTATATCATATGTAATATATCAATAATATAAATATAGTTCAAATATTACAAGTATAATATATATATATATATATCTGTAAATTATATGGGAGGGTATTGATTGAAGGGTGAAGGCATGTACAGAGCACAGATTGGGGAAGAGCAGTGTGGTTTCAGAAGTGGTAGAGGATGTGTGGATCAGGTGTTTGCTTTGAAGAATGTATGTGAGAAATACTTAGAAAAGCAAATGGATTTGTATGTAGCATATATGGATCTGGAGAAGGCATATGATAGAGTTGATAGAGATGCTCTGTGGAAGGTATTAAGAATATATGGTGTGGGAGGCAAGTTGTTAGAAGCAGTGAAAAGTTTTTATCGAGGATGTAAGGCATGTGTACGTGTAGGAAGAGAGGAAAGTGATTGGTTCTCAGTGAATGTAGGTTTGCGGCAGGGGTGTGTGATGTCTCCATGGTTGTTTAATTTGTTTATGGATGGGGTTGTTAGGGAGGTAAATGCAAGAGTCTTGGAAAGAGGGGCAAGTATGAAGTCTGTTGGGGATGAGAGAGCTTGGGAAGTGAGTCAGTTGTTGTTCGCTGATGATACAGCGCTGGTGGCGGATTCATGTGAGAAACTGCAGAAGCTGGTGACGGAGTTTGGTAAAGTGTGTGGAAGAAGAAAGTTAAGAGTAAATGTGAATAAGAGCAAGGTTATTAGGTACAGTAGGGTTGAGGGTCAAGTCAATTGGGAGGTGAGTTTGAATGGTGAAAAACTGGAGGAAGTGAAGTGTTTTAGATATCTGGGAGTGGATCTGTCAGCGGATGGAACCATGGAAGCGGAAGTGGATCATAGGGTGGGGGAGGGGGCGAAAATTTTGGGAGCCTTGAAAAATGTGTGGAAGTCGAGAACATTATCCGGAAAGCAAAAATGGGTATGTTTGAAGGAATAGTAGTTCCAACAATGTTGTATGGTTGCGAGGCGTGGGCTATGGATAGAGTTGTGCGCAGGAGGATGGATGTGCTGGAAATGAGATGTTTGAGGACAATGTGTGGTGTGAGGTGGTTTGATCGAGTTAGTAACGTAAGGGTAAGAGAGATGTGTGGAAATAAAAAGAGCGTGGTTGAGAGAGCAGAAGAGGGTGTTTTAAAATGGTTTGGGCACATGGAGAGAATGAGTGAGGAAAGATTGACCAAGAGGATATATGTGTCGGAGGTGGAGGGAACGAGGAGAAGAGGGAGACCAAATTGGAGGTGGAAAGATGGAGTGAAAAAGATTTTGTGTGATCGGGGCCTGAACATGCAGGAGGGTGAAAGGAGGGCAAGGAATAGAGTGAATTGGAGCGATGTGGTATACAGGGGTTGACGTGCTGTCAGTGGATTGAATCAAGGCATGTGAAGCGTCCGGGGTAAACCATGGAAAGCTGTGTAGGTATGTATATTTGTGTGTGTGGACGTGTGTATGTACATGTGTATGGGGGGGGTTGGGGAATTTCTTTCGTCTGTTTCCTTGCGCTACCTCGCAAACGCGGGAAACAGCGACAAAGTATAAAAAAAAAAAAAAAAAAATATATATATATATATATATATATATATATATATATATATATATATATATATATATATATATATATATATATAAATATATATATATATATATATATATATATATATATATATATATATATATATATATATATATATATATATATATATATATATATATATATATATATATATATATATATATATATATATATATATATATATATATATATATATATATATATGGGAGGGTATTGATTGAGAGGGTGAAGGCATGTACAGAGCAGCAGATTGGGGAAGAGCAGTGTGGTTTCAGAAGTGGTAGAGGATGTGTGGATCAGGTGTTTGCTTTGAAGAATGTATGTGAGAAATACTTAGAAAAGCAAATGGATTTGTATGTAGCATTTATGGATCTGGAGAAGGCATATGATAGAGTTGATAGAGAATATATGGTGTGGGAGGAAAGTTGTTAGAAGCAGTGAAAAGTTTTTATCGAGGATGTAAGGCATGTGTATGTGTAGGAAGAGAGGAAAGTGATTGGTTCTCAGTGAATATAGGTTTGTGGCAGGGGTGTGTGATGTCTCCATGGTTGTTTAATTTGTTTATGGATGGGGTTGTTAGGGAGGTAAATGCAAGAGTTTTGGAAAGAGGGGCAAGTATGAAGTCTGTTGGGGATGAGAGAGCTTGGGAAGTGAGTCAGTTGTTGTTCGCTGATGATACAGCGCTGGTGGCTGATTCATGTGAGAAACTGCAGAAGCTGGTGACTGAGTTTGGTAAAGTGTGTGGAAGAAGAAAGTTAAGAGTAAATGTGAATAAGAGCAAGGTTATTAGGTACATTAGGGTTGAGGGTCAAGTCAATTGGGAGGTGAGTTTGAATGGAGAAAAACTGGAGGAAGTGAAGTGTTTTAGATATCTGGGAGTGGATCTGTCAGCGGATGGAACCATGGAAGCGGAAGTGGATCATAGGGTGGGGGAGGGGGCGAAAATTCTGGGGGCCTTGAAGAATGTGTGGAAGTCGAGAACATTATCTCGGAAAGCAAAAATGGGTATGTTTGAATGAATAGTGGTTCCAACAATGTTGTATGGTTGCGAGGCGTGGGCTATGGATAGAGTTGTGCGCAGGAGGATGGATGTGCTGGAAATGAGATGTTTGAGGACAATATGTGGTGTGAGGTGGTTTGATCGAGTGAGTAACGTAAGGGTAAGAGAGATGTGTGGAAATAAAAAGAGCGTGGTTGAGAGAGCAGAAGAGGGTGTTTTGAAGTGGTTTGGGCACATGGAGAGGATGAGTGAGGAAAGATTGACCAAGAGGATATATGTGTCGGAGGTGGAGGGAGCAAGGAGAAGAGGGAGACCAAATTGGAGGTGGAAAGATGGAGTGAAAAAGATTTTGTGTGATCGGGGCCTGAACATGCAGGAGGGTGAAAGGAGGGCAAGGAATAGAGTGAATTGGAGCGATGTGGTTTACCGGGGTTGACGTGCTGTCAGTGGATTGAATCAAGGCATGTGAAGCGTCTGGGGTAAACCATGGAAAGCTGTGTAGGTATGTATATTTCCGTGTGTGGACGTATGTATATACATGTGTATGGGGGTGGGTTGTGCCATTTCTTTCGTCTGTTGCCTTGCGCTACCTCGCAAACGCGGGAGACAGCGACAAAGTATAAAAATATATATATATATATATATATATATATATATATATATATATATATATATATATATATATATATATATATATATATATATATATATATATATATATATATATATACACCTTTTTCAACGCTCCCAGAACTTTCGCTCCCTCCCCCAACCTATGATTCATTTCTGCTTCCATGGTTCCATCCGCTGCCACGTCCACCCCCAGATATCTAGAACACTTCACATCCTCCAGTTTTTCTCCATTCAAACTTGCCTACCAATTGACTTGTCCCTCAGCCCTACTGTACCTAATAACCTTCCTCTTTTTCACATTTAATCTGAGCTTTATTGTTTCACACACTTTACCAAACTCAGTCACCAGCTTTTGCAGTTTCTCACACGAATCAGCCACCAATGCTGTATGATTAGGAAACAACAACTGACGCATTTCCCAAGCTCTCTCATCCACAACACACTGCATAGTTGCCCATCTTTCCAAAACTTTTGCATTCACCTCCCTAACAACCCCATTCATAAGCAAATCAAAGAACCATGGAGACGTTACAGACCTATGCCGCAAACCTACATTCACTGAGAACCAATCACTTTCCTCTCCTCCTACACGTACACATGCGTTACACCCATGATAAAAACTTTTCATTGCTTCAAACAACTTGCCTCTCACACCATATATACTTAATACCTTCCACAGAGCATCTGTATCAACTCCATCATATGCCTTCTCAAGATCCATAAATTCTACATAGAAATCCATTTGCTTTTCTAAGTATTTCTCTCATACATTCTTCGAAGCAAACACCTGATCTACACATCCTCTACCACTTCTGAAGCCACACCGCTCTTCCTCAATCTGATGGTCTTTACATGACTTCACCCTGTCAATCAATGCCTTCCCATGTGTTTCCCAGGAATATTCATCAAACCTATACCTCTGTAATCTAAGTACTCCTTTTTATCCCCTTTGCCTTTGTACAATGGCAATATGCAAGCCAATCCTCAGGCACCTCACCGTGAGACATACATACATCAAATAACCTTACCAACCAGTCAACAATACAGTCACCCCCTTTTTTAATAAATTCCACTGCAATACCATCCAAACCCGCTTCCTTGTCGGTTTTCATCTTTCGCAAAGGTTTTACTGCTTCTTTTTTGTTTACGAAATCATTCTCCCTGACCCTCTCACTTTGCACACCACCTCGACCAAAACACCGTATATCTGCCACTCTATCATCAAACACATTCAACAAATTTTCAAAATACTCACTCCATCTCCTCACATCACCACTATTTGTTATCAACTCCCCATTAGCCCACTTCACTTATGTTTCCCCTTTGTCCTCTTGTCTTATGTACTTTATTTACCTCATTTCAAAACATGTTTATATTTTCCCTAAAATTTAATGATATACTCTCATCCTAACTCTCATTTGCCCTCTTTTTCCCCTCTTGTACCTTTCTCTTGACCTCCAGCCTCTCTCTTTTATACATCCCCCAGTCATTTGCATTATTTCCCTGCAAAAATCGTACAAATGCCTCTTTTATTCTCTTTCACTAATAATCTTACTTCTTCATCCCACCACTCACTACCCTTTCTAATTTGCCCACCTCCCACGCTTCTCATGCCACAAGCATCCTTTATGCAAGCCGTCACGGCTTCCCTAAATACATACCATTCCTCCCCCACTCCCTTTAAGTCCTTTGTTCTCAACTTTTTCCTTTCTGTACTCAGTCTCTCCTGGTACTTCCTCACACAATTCCCCTTCCCAAGCTCACTTACACTCACCACTCTCTTTACCGCAACATTTTCTCTTCTTTCTGAAATCCTTTACGTATCTTCACCTTCATTTCCAGAAGATAATGATCAGGCATCCCTGCAGCTGCACCTCTCGGCACATTAATTTCCAAAAGTCTCTCTTTCACGAGCCTATCAATTAACAGGAAATCTAAAAACGCTCTCTTGCCATGTCTCCTACTTACATACGCATACTTATGTATATCTCTCTTTTAAACCAGGTAATATAAATCACCAGTCCTTTTTCAGCACATAAATCTACAAGCTCTTCACCATTTCCATCTACAACATTGAACACCCCATGGAGACAAATTATTCCCTGAACTGCCACATTACTCACCCTTGCATTCAAGTCATCCGTCATTATAACCCGGTCTCGTGCATCAAAACTACTAGCACACTTACTCAGCTGCTCGCAATATATATATATATATATATATATATATATATATATATATATATATATATATATATATATATATATATATATATATTTTTTTTTTCTTCTTTTTTTTGCTTTGTCGCTGTCTCCCGCGTTTGCGAGGTAGCGCAAGGAAACAGACGAAAGAAATGGCCCAACCCACCCCCATACACATGTATATACATACACGTCCACACACGCAAATATACGTACCTAAACAGCTTTCCATGGTTTACCCCAGACGCTTCATATGCCCTGATTCAATCCACTGACAGCACGTCAACCCCGGTATACCACATCGATCCAATTCACTCTATTCCTTGGCCTCCTTTCACCCTCCTGCATGTTCAGGCCCCGATCATACAAAATCTTTTTCACTCCATCTTTCCACCTCCAATTTGGTCTCCCACTTCTCCAAGTTCCCTCCACCTCCGACACATATATCCTCTTGGTCAATCTTTCCTCACTCATTCTCTCCATGTGCCGAAACCATTTCAAAACACCCTCTTCTGCTCTCTCAGCCACTATTCCTTCAAACCTACCCAGGATTTTCACCCCCTTCCCCACCCTATGATCCACTTCCGCTTCCATGGTTCCATCCGCTGCCAGATCCACTCCCAGACTTGACCCTCAACCCTATTTTACCTAATTACCTTGCTCTTATTCACATTTACTCTTAACTTTCTTCTTTCACACACTTTACCAAACTCAGTCACCAGCTTCTGCAGTTTCTCACATGAATCAGCCACCAGCGCTGTATCATCAGCGAACAACAACTGACTCACTTCCCAAGCTCTCTCATCCCCAACAGACTTCATACTTGCCCTTCTTTCCAAAACTCTTGCATTCACCTCCCTAACATCCCCATCCATAAACAAATTAAACAACCATGGAGACATCACACACCCCTGCCGCAAACCTACATTCACTGAGAACCAATCACTTTCCTCTCTTCCTACACGTACACATGCCTTACATCCTCGATAAAAACTTTTCACTGCTTCTAACAACTTGCTTCCCACACCATATATTCTTAATACCTTAAACAGAGCATCTCTATCAACTCTATCATATGCCTTCTAAAGATCCATAAATGCCACATAAAAATCCATTTGCTTTTTTAATTATTTCTCACACACATTTTCAAAGCAAACACCTGATCCACACATCCTCTACCACTTCTGAAACCACACTGCTCTTTCCCAATCTTATGCTCTGTACATGCCTTCACCCTCACAATCAATACCCTCCAATATAATTTACCAGGAATACTCAACAAACTTATACATCTGTAATTTGAGCACTCACTCTTATGCCCTTTGCCTTTGTACAATGGCACTATGTACGCATTCCGCCAATCCTCAGGCACCTCGCCATGAGTCATACATACATTAAATAACCTTACCAACCAGTCAATAATACAGTCACCCCCTTTTTTGATTATATATATATATATATATATATATATATATATATATATATATATATATATATATATATATATATATATATATATATATATATATATATATATATATATATATATATATATATATATATATGTATATATATATATATATATTTGTATGGGTTTTCAGAAAAGAAGAGTGAATGTTGGGGTGAAGAGGGTGGTGAGAGTAAGTGAGCTTGGGAAGGAGACCTGTGTGAGGAAGTACCAGGAGAGACTGAGTACAGAATGGAAAAAGGTGAGAACAATGGAAGTAAGGGGAGTGGGGGAGGAATGGGATGTATTTAGGGAATCAGTGGTGGATTGCGCAAAAGATGCTTGTGGCATGAGAAGAGTGGGAGGTGGGTTGATTAGAAAGGGTAGTGAGTGGTGGGATGAAGAAGTAAG
Source organism: Panulirus ornatus (assembly GCF_036320965.1). Classification (NCBI taxonomy): domain Eukaryota; kingdom Metazoa; phylum Arthropoda; class Malacostraca; order Decapoda; family Palinuridae; genus Panulirus; species Panulirus ornatus. The sequence goes on along the minus strand of NC_092227.1, from coordinate 34,789,650 downwards.
AGTATTAGTGAAAGAGAAGAGACAGGCATTTGGACGATTTTTGCAGGGAAAAAATGCAATTGTGTGGGAGATGTATAAAAGAAAGAGACAGGAGGTCAAGAGAAAGGTGCAAGAGGTGAAAAAAAGGGCAAATAAGAGTTGGGGTGAGAGAGTATCATTAAATTTTAGGGAGAATAAAAAGATGTTCTGGAAGGAGGTAAATAAAGTGCGTAAGACAAGGGAGCAAATGGGAACTTCAGTGAAGGGCGCAAATGGGGAGGTGATAACAAGTAGTCGTGATGTGAGAAGGAGATGGAGTGAGTATTTCGAAGGTTTGTTGAATGTGTTTGATGATAGAGTGGCAGATATAGGGTGTTTTGGTCGAGGTGGTGTGCAAAGTGAGAGGGTTAGGGAAAATGATTTGGTAAACAGAGAAGAGGTAGTGAAAGCTTTGCGGAAGATGAAAGCCGGCAAGGCAGCAGGTTTGGATGGTATTGCAGTGGAATTTATTAAAAAAGGGCGTGACTGTATTGTTGACTGGTTGGTAAGGTTATTTAATGTATGTATGACTCATGGTTAGGAGCCTGAGGATTGGCGGAATGCGTGCATAGTGCCATTGTACAAAGGCAAAGGGGATAAGAGTGAGTGCTCAAATTACAGATGTATAAGTTTGTTGAGTATTCCTGGTAAATTATATGGGAGGGTATTGATTGAGAGGGTGAAGGCATGTACAGAGCATCAGATTGGGGAAGAGCAGTGTGGTTTCAGAAGTGGTAGAGGATGTGTGGATCAGGTGTTTGCTTTGAAGAATATATGTGAGAAATACTAAGAAAAACAAATGGATTTGTATATAGCATTTATGGATCTGGAGAAGGAATATGATAGAGTTGATAGAGATGCACTGTGGAAGGTATTAAGAATATATGGTGTGGGAGGAAAGTTGTTAGAAGCAGTGAAAAGCTTTTATCGAGGATGTAAGGCATGTGTACGTGTAGGAAGAGAGGAAAGTGATTGGTTCTCATTGAATGTAGGTTTGCGGCAGGGGTGTGTGATGTCTCCATGGTTGTGTAGTTTGTTTATGGATGGGGTTGTTAGGGAGGTAAATGCAAGAGTTTTGGAAAGAGGGGCAAGTATGAAGTCTGTTGGGGATGAGAGAGCTTGGGAAGTGAGTCAGTTGTTGTTCGCTGATGACACAGCGCTGGTGGCTGATTCATGTGTGAAACTGCAGAAGCTGGTGACTGAGTTTGGTAAAGTGTGTGGAAGAAGAAAGTTAAGAGTAAATGTGAATAAGAGCAAGGTTATTAGGTACAGTAGTGTTGAGGGTCAAGTCAATTGGGAGGTGAGTTTGAATGGAGAAAAACTGGAGGAAGTGAAGTGTTTTAGATATCTGGGAGTGGATCTGGCAGCGGATGGAACCATGGAAGCGGAAGTGGATAATAGGGTGGGGGAGGGGGCGAAAATTCTGGGGGCCTTGAAGAATGTGTGGAAGTCAAGAACATTATCTCAAAAGCAAAAATGGGTATGTTTGAAGGAATCGTGGTTCCAACAATGTTGTATGGTTGCGAGGCGTGGGCTATGGATAGAGTTGTGCGCAGGAGGATGGATGTGCTGGAAATGAGATGTTTGAGGACAATGTGTGGTGTGAGGTGGTTTGATCGAGTGAGTAACGTAAGAGTAAGAGAGATGTGTGGAGATAAAAAGAGCGTGGTTGAGAAAGCAGAAGAGGGTGTTTTGAAGTGGTTTGGGCACATAGAGAGGATGAGTGAGGAAAGATTGACCAAGAGGATATATGTGTCGGAGGTGGAGGGAACAAGGAGAAGAGGGAGACCAAATTGGAGGTGGAAAGATGGAGTGAAAAAGATTTTGTGTGATCGGGGCCTGAACATGCAGGAGGGTGAAAGAACGGCAAGGAATAGAGTGAATTGGAGCCATGTGGTATACCGGGGCTGACGTGCTGTCAGTGGATTGAATCAAGGCATGTGAAGCGTCTGGGGTAAACCATGGAAAGCTGTGTAGGTATGTATATTTGCGTGTGTTGACGTATGTGTATACATGTGTTTGGGGGGGGGGGGGTTGGGCCATTTCTTTCGTCTGTTTCTTTGCGCTACCTCGCAAACGCGGGAGACAGCGACAAAGTATAAAAATATATATATATATATATATATATATATATATATATATATATATATATATATATATATATATATATAAATATATATATATATATATATATATATATATATATATATATATATATATATATATATATATATATATATATATATATATATATATATGTATATATATATATATATATATATATATATATATATATATATATATATATATATATATATATATATATATATATATATATATATATATATATATATATATATATATATATATATATATATATATATATATATATATATATATATATATATATATATATATATATATACATATATATATATATATATATATATATATACATAAATATATATATATATATATATATATATATATATATATATATATATATATATATATATATATATATATATATATATATATATATATATATATATATATATATATATATATATATATATATATATATATAAATATATATATATATATTTATATATGTATATATATATATATATATATATATATATTTATATATATATATATATATATATAAATATATATATATATATATATATATATATATATATATTATATATTATATATATTATACTTTGTCGCTGTCTCCCGCGTTTGCGAGGTAGCGCAAGGAAACAGACGAAAGAAATGGCCCAACCCCCCCCCATACACATGTATATACATACGTCCACACAATCAAATATACATACCTACACAGCTTTCCATGGTTTACCACAGACGCTTCACATGCCCTGCTTCAATCCACTGACAGCACGCCAACCCCGGTATACCACATCGCTCCAATTCACTCTATTCCTTGCCCTCCTTTCACCCTCATGCATGCTCAGGCCCCGATCACACAGAATCTTTTTCACTCCATCTTTCCACCTCCAATTTGGTCTCCCTCTTCTCCTTGTTCCCTCCACCTCCGACACATATATCCTCTTGGTCAATCTTTCCTCACTTATCCTCTCCATGTGCCCAAACCACTTCAAAGCACCCTCTTCTGCTCTCTCAACCACGCTCTTTTTATTTCCACACATCTCTCTTACCCTTACGTTACTCACTCGATCAAACCACCTCACACCACACATTGTCCTCAAACATCTCATTTCCAGCACATCCATCCTCCTGCGCACAACTCTATCCATAGCCCACGCCTCGCAACCATACAACATTGTTGGAACCACTATTCTTTCAAACATACCCATTTTTGCTTTCCGAGATAATGTTCTCGACTTCCATACATTCTTCAAGTCCCCCAGGATTTTCGCCCCCTCCCCACCCTATGATCCACTTCCGCTTCCATGGTTCCATCCGCTGACAGATCCACTCCCAGATATCTAAAACACTTCACTTCCTCAAGTTTTTCTCCATTCAAACTCACCTCGCAATTGACTTGACCCTCAACCCTACTGTACCTAATAACCTTGCTCTTATTCACATTTACTCTTAACTTTCTTCTTCCACACACTTTTCCAAACTCAGTCGCCAGCTTCTGCAGTTTCTCACATGAATCAGCCACCAGCGCTCTATCATCAGCGAACAACAACTGACTCACTTCCCAAGCTCTCTCATCAACAACAGACTTCATACTTGCCCCTCTTTCCAAAACTCTTGCATTTACCTCCCTAACAACCCATCCATAAACAAATTAAACAACCATGGAGACATCACACACCCCTGCCGCAAACCTACATTCACTGAGAACCAATCACTTTCCTCTCTTCCTACACGTACACATGCCTTACATCCTCGATAAAAACTTTTCACTGCTTCTAACAACTTTCCTCCCACACCATATATTCTTAATACCTTCCACAGAGCATCTCTATAAACTCTATCATTGCCTTCTCCAGATCCATGAATGCTACATACAAATCCATTTGCTTTTCTAAGTATTTCTCACATACATTCTTCAAAGCAAACACCTGATCCACACATCCCCTACCACTTCTGAAACCACACTGCTCTTCCCCAGTCTGATGCTCTGTACATGCCTTCACCCTCTCAATCAATACCCTCCCATATAATTTACCAGGAATACTCAACAAACTTATACCTCTGTAATTTGAGCACTCACTCTTATCCCCTTTGCCTTTGTACAATGGCACTATGCACGCATTCCGCCAATCCTCAGTCACCTCACCATGAGTCATACATACATTAAATAACCTTACCAACCAGTCAACAATACAGTCACCTCCTTCTTTAATAAATTCCACTGCAATACCATCCAAACCTGCTGCCTTACCGGCTTTCATCTTCCGCAAAGCTTTCACTACCTCTTCTCTGTTTACCAAATCATGTATATATATATATATATATATATATATATATATATATATATATGTATATATACATATATATATATATATATATATATATATATATATATATATATATATATATATATAAAAAGGGCAAATGAGAGTTGGGGTGAGAGAGTATCATTAAATTTTAGGAAGAATAAAAAGATGTTCTGGAAGGAGGTAAATAAAGTGCGTAAGACAAGGGAGCAAATGGGAACTTCAGTGAAGGGCGCAAATGGGGAGGTGATAACAAGTAGTGGTGATGTGAGACGGAGATGGAGTAAGTATTTTGAAGGTTTGTTGAATGTGTTTGATGATAGAGTGGCAGATATAGGGTGTTTTGGTCGAGGTGGTGTGCAAAGTGAGAGGGTTAGGGAAAATGATTTGGTAAACAGAGAAGAGGTAGTGAAAGCTTTGCGGAAGATGAAAGCCGGCAAGGCAGCAGGTTTGGATGGTATTGCAGTGGAATTTATTAAAAAAGTGGGTGACTGTATTGTTGACTGGTTGGTAAGGTTATTTAATGTATGTATGACTCATGGTGAGGTGCCTGAGGATTGGCGGAATGCGTGCATAATGCCATTGTACAAAGGCAAAGGGGATAAGAGTGAGTGCTCAAATTACAGAGGTATAAGTTTGTTGAGTATTCCTGGTAAATTATATGGGAGGGTATTGATTGAGAGGGTGAAGGCATGTACAGAGCATCAGATTGGGGAAGAGCAGTGTGGTTTCAGAAGTGGTAGAGGATGTGTGGATCAGGTGTTTGCTTTGAAGAATGTATGTGAGAAATACTTAGAAAAGCAAATGGATTTGTATGTAGCATTTATGGATCTGGAGAAGGCATATGATAGAGTTGATAGAGATGCTCTGTGGAAGGTATTAAGAATATATGGTGTGGGAGGAAAGTTGTTAGAAGCAGTGAAAAGTTTTTATCGAGGATGTAAGGCATGTGTACGTGTAGGAAGAGAGGAAAGTGATTGGTTCTCAGTGAATGTAGGTTTGCGGCAGGGGTGTGTGATGTCTCCATGGTTGTTTAATTTGTTTATGGATGGGGTTGTTAGGGAGGTGAATGCAAGAGTTTTGGAAAGAGGGGCAAGTATGAAGTCTGTTGGGGATGAGAGAGCTTGGGAAGTGAGTCAGTTGTTGTTCGCTGATGATACAGCGCTGGTGGCTGATTCATGTGAGAAACTGCAGAAGCTGGTGACTGAGTTTGGTAAAGTGTGTGGAAGAAGAAAGTTAAGAGTAAATGTGAATAAGAGCAAGGTTATTAGGTACAGTAGGGTTGAGGGTCAAGTCAATTGGGAGGTGAGTTTGAATGGAGAAAAACTGGAGGAAGTGAAGTGTTTTAGATATCTGGGAGTGGATCTGGCAGCGGATGGAACCATGGAAGCGGAAGTGGATCATAGGGTGGGGGAGGGGGCGAAAATTCTGGGGGCCTTGAAGAATGTGTGGAAGTCGAGAACATTATTTCAGAAAGCAAAAATGGGTATGTTTGAAGGAATAGTGGTTCCAACAATGTTTTATGGTTGCGATGCGTGGGCTATGGATAGAGTTGTGCGCAGGATGATGGATGTGCTGGAAATGAGATGTTTGAGGACAATGTGTGGTGTGAGGTGGTTTGATCGAGTGAGTAACGTAAGGGTAAGAGAGATGTGTGGAAATAAAAAGAGCGTGGTTGAGAGAGCAGAAGAGGGTGTTTTGAAGTGGTTTGGGCACATGGAGAGAATGAGTGAGGAAAGATTGACCAAGAGGATATATGTGTCGGAGGTGGAGGGAACGAGGAGAAGAGGGAAACCAAATTGGAGGTGGAAAGATGGAGTGAAAAAGATTTTGTGTGATCGGGGCCTGAACATGCAGGAGGGTGAAAGGAGGGCAAGGAATAGAGTGAATTGGAGCGATGTGGTATACCGGGGTTGACCTGCTGTCAGTGGATTAAATCGGGGCATGTGAAGCGTCTGGGGTAAACCATGGAAAGCTGTGTAGGTATGTATATTTGCGTGTGTGGACGTATGTATATACATGTGTTTGGGGGGGGGGGGGCCATTTCTTTCGTCTGTTTCCTTGCGCTACCTCGCAAACGCGGGAGACAGCGACAAAGTATAATAAAAATAAATAAATATATATATTTATATATAATGGCGAGAGAGAGAGAGAGAGAGAGAGAGAGAGAGAGAGAGAGAGAGAGAGAGAGAGAGAGAGAGAGAGAGAGAGAGAGAGAGAGAGAGAGAGAGAGAGAGAGAGAGAGAGAGACCCTATCTAACATCTGAGATGATGATATCATGACAGGTTAGCATTATATTATATAGATGATCTCCTTACCATACTTGCCTCTCCTTCTTGGTCATCTTCAGCGCCTGGATCGTGATGGCGAAGACAAGGAATTTTTTCTGACGGTGATAGCTAGGGACGGTGCCCTAGAACCCCTTCAGGCCACTTGTTCCTTCAGGGTCATCGTGGACGACGTCAACGACAACCCGCCAATATTCGACCAGCCGGTGAGTTTATTTCCATCCAGCCCTCTGCTTAGAAAGCCAGTGGTACTAAAGATACCTGCATCCTTCTTTGGTTTAGGTGTTCATCCTTTGGTCTTGTAATCAGCTGGATTTGAGAAATTTTGTATAATCTATATATCTAATTGGTGAAAAAGGTGATGACGCATACTAGAAATAGGCATATGTTGATTTCTGGCGCTTAAAACGGTTTCACTCTATCTTAGCTCACACTGTATCCATTGTCCCATTTTGACTGGATAAAGTTCATCGAGCCTTGTGGTTTGTGAGACTAGCTGACGAAACTTGTGGCTCTTAGCGGGTTAATTAACACAACGTCATCATCATCATGTTTCTTTTCTGTGTGTGTGTGTGTGTGTGTGTGTGTGTGTGTGTGTGTGTGTGTGTGTGTGTGTGTGTGTGTGTGTGTGATAATCTGATATAGGAGCCAAAGAAATTACTGGAACAGTTGCAGCAATATCTAGACATGTTACTATTGGATTGAACCACGAAAACCATCACCAGTGCAGAGAAATCAACACACACCTGCTACCGGTTTTTGGCTGACAATTTTATTTATCTGCAGAATGGCTTGGGTCAGAATCTTATTGCAGCATCAACATCTTTACGAATATTCTTTTTCATCATCCCATGAAAGACTGTCATCTCATTTTCCACTGAACTAATACGCAATAAAACAGACACTGTTACTGCTCATAAAACTGTCTATTTTTTGTAGACTTTGGCTGTGAACGATATATATTTTTTTCTGATAACGACCTAACAATTTTGACCTGATTTTCACAGTTTTCTTTCTTCCCTCTCTGTATCATGGATCGATCGTTTGTACAGCAAAAGTGACTCCAGAAGTAATGTATGCTTCCCAGGTAGATATAAACTATATATAAGGGGAAGTTTCTCGTATGTTTTTGCTATGAGTATCCATGAAAACTTCAGAACTAGAGATTCTACTTTCTGTTCCTTCTCTATGCTTTTTCTCTATTTCTTTTTAGGATGAGCGTAGTCAAGGAGAAAACCTGTATTCTTACCTGAAACTCAAGTCATGTCTGAGTTGGAGTCATTGTTACCCAACCATCCATACGTTTCTATGAATGTACGGCAGAGAAATTGATTACAAACCTCCTCATAGTGAATTTCCTCCTCATAGTGAATCATACATTTACTTTTCACCTTTAGCAAGCTGCAAATTTTTTAAAAAATCCATGTATATCGTTCATATGTACTCAGTGTAGTGATAGTGGGAATTCGCTGCTGTCATCATATCCTCTGTAGAGAATATATGAGTTTATCACTGCTCTCCTTCTCCCTCCTCCCTCTGCATTGTGAGAACAAATACATTTTTCTACGTGTATTTGTGGTCACTGCCCTCCGCCGCTGTTTGCATATTAATAAAGAGATGTTTTCCATACAGACCAATTTGGGATTCAGGTCTTCCTTCAATATGTGGATTATACATATTTTTTTTCATACAATTCGCCATTTCCCGCGTTAGCGAGGTAGCGTTAAGAACAGAGGACTGAGCCTTTGAGGGAATATCCTCACTTTCCCCCTCCTCTGTTCCTTCTTTAGGAAAACTATATTCGTGAGGGGAGGATTTCTAGCCACCCGCTCCCTTCCCTTTTAGTCGCCTTCAACGACACACAGGGAATACATGGGAAGTATTCTTTCTCCCCTATCCCCAGGGATAAAATTACTGTGTTCTATTGCAAGGAAAATCAGTTTCGCTACAGTCACGTTTTCTTTATGTGGAAATGTAGTTTCGGCACAAACAAATTCTATTTTGCAATAAGTACGGATATTTTCTGCATTTCTTAAAAGAAGAGAATCTTAGGATGGGAGAATAAACAATTTGACTGCAAATTTGTTTTGCTGTGGTGCAATCTCCTTATGCACTTTCCTTTTTTCTTCTTATCCCACATTTTCTAGCTGAGATGCAGCAAAGTTTTAGTTAAGAAAATGAACAAAAATTAGCAAATGTTGCCAAAATATGTATTGGTTAATAGTCAGTTGTTTTACAAAAGGTAATGTAATATCATGCATTATACTTGAATAATTAATTTTCAAGAAAAATAACAGATGCGTTTTTCGTTTTTTGCCTATTTTTGCCAGTTCGTCAGCTTGTCCTACCTATTCAAAAGAGTAACTGCTTAAACGTAAAGGCCCTACACAAACACACACACACACACACACACACACACACACACACACACACACATATGTATATATATATATATATATATATATATATATATATATATATATATATATATATATATATATATATATAGGAAAGGATCACAGTTTTGCGCGTTATCAAGATATTCCTATGAGTCCACTGTGAAAGTGAAACACGATAAGTTCCCAAGTGCACTTTCGTGTGATAATTACATCATCAGGGGAGACACAAGAGAGAAATATAAGTCAGTTGATATACATGCGATTGTCTTGGACAATCGCATGTTTACCAAATGGTGTCCTAGCTTCGTCTCTTCGATGTATGTCAACTGACTCATATTTATCTCTTGTGTCTCCCCTGATGATGTGGTTATTACAGGAAAGTGTACTTGCGAACTTATATATATATATATATATATATATATATATATATATATATATATATATATATATATATATATATATATATATATATATATATATATATATTTATTTTATCTATTATACTTTGTCGCTGTCTCCCGCGTTAGCGAAGTAGCGCAAGGAAACAGACGAAAGAATGGCCCAACCCACCCGCATACACATGTATTACCATACACGTACACATACGCACATATACATAAATATACATCTCAAAGTATACATATATACAAACACACAGACATATACATATGAACACATGTACATAACTCATACTGTCTGCCCTTATTCATTCGAGTCGCCACCCCGCCACATATGAAATGACAACTCCCTCCCCTCGCATGTGCGCAAGGTAGAGCAAGAAAAGACAATAAAGGCCACATTCGTTCACACTCAGTCTCTATCTGTCATGAATGATGCACCGAAACCACATATCCGTTTCCACATCCAGGCCCGAAAAAACTTTCCATGGTTTATCCCAGACGCTTAACACGCCCTGGTTCAATCCATAGACAGCGCGTCGACCCCGGTATACCACATCGTTCCAATTCACTCTATTCCTTTCATGCCTTTCACCCCTTTGCATGTTCAGGCCCCGATCAATCAAAATCTTTTTAACTCCATCTTTCCAACTATAATTTGGTCTCTCAATTCTCCTCGTTCTCTCCACCTCTGACGCATATATCCTCTTTGTCAATCTTTCCTCATTCATTCTCTTCATGTGACCAAACCATTTCAAAACACCCTCTTCTGCTCTCTCAACAACACTCTTTTTATTACCACACAACTTTCTTACCCTTTCATTACTTACACGATCAAACCACTCACACCACATATTGTCCTCAAAAATCTCATTTCCAGCACATCCACCCTTCTCCGCACAACTTCACACACCCACGCCTCGCAACCATATAACATTGTTGGAACAACTATTCCTTCAAACATACCCATTTTTGCGTTCCAAGATAACGTTCTCGAATTCCACACATTGTTCAACGTTCCCAGAACTTTCGCCCCCTCCCCCACCCTATGACTCACTTCCGCTACCATAGTTCCATCCGCTGCCAAATCCATTCCCAGATATCTAAAACACTTCAGTTCCTCCAGTTTTTCTCCATTCAACCTTACCTCTCAATTGACTTGTCCCTCAACCCTACTGTACCTAATAACCTTGCTCTTATTCACATTTACTCTCAGGTTTCTTCTTTCACACACTTTACCAAACTCAGTCATCAGCTTCTGCAGTTTCTCACCCGAATCAGCCAGCAGCGCAGTATCATCAGTGAGCAACAACTGACTCACTTCACACGCTCTCTCATCCACAGCAGACTGCATACTTACCCCTCTTTCCAAAACTCTCGCATTCACCTCCCTAACAACCCCATCCATAAACGAATTAAACAGCCATGGAGATATCACAAACCCCTGCCGGAAACCAACATTCACTGAAAACCAATCAATTTCCTACTCGTACACATGCTTTACATCCTCGATAAAAACTTTTCACTGCTTCTCACAACTTGCTTCCCACACCATATATTCTTAAAACCTTCCACACAGCATCTCTATCAACTAGATCATATACCTTCTCCTGATCAATAAATGTTACATACAAATTCCTTTGCTTTTCTAAGTATTTCTTACATACATTCTTCAAAGCAAACACCTGATCGACACATCCTCTACCACTTCTGAAACCACACTGCTCTTCCCCAATTTGATGCTCTGTGTATGCCTTCACCCTCTCATTCAATACCCTCCCATATAATTTACCAGGAATACTCACCAAACATACCTCTGTAATTTGAGCACTGAGTCTTACCCCCTTTGCCTTTGTACAATGATACTATGCAAACATTCCGCCAATCCTCAAGCACCTCACCATGAGTCATACATACATTAAATAACCTTACCAACTAATCAACAATACAGTCACCCCCTATTTTGATAAATTCCACTGCAGTAACATCCCAACCCGCTGCATTCCCGGCTTTCATCTTCCGCAAAGCCTTTCCTACCTCTTCCCTATTTCCCAAATCATTTTCCCAACCCTCTCACTTTGCACACCACCTCGACCAAAACACCCTATATATGCCACTCTATCATCAAACACATTTAACAAATCTTCAAAATACTCCATCTCCTTCTCACATCACCACTACTTGTTATCACCTCCAGATTAGCCCCCTTCACTGATGTTCCCATTTGTTCCCTTGTCTTACGCACTTTATTTACCTCCTTCCAAAACATCTTTTTATTCTCCCTGAAATTTGATGATACTCTCTCATCCCAACTCTCATTTGCCCTCTTTTTCACCTCAAGCACCTTTCTCTTGACCTCCTGCCTCTTTCTTTTATACATGTCCCAGTGATTTGTATCATTTCCCTGCAAAAATCGTGCAAATGCCTCTCTCT
>NC_092227.1:34730318-34777574 GCF_036320965.1 Panulirus ornatus | reverse complement strand
ATATCTATATATATATATATATATATATATATATATATAATATATATTTTTTTTTTTTTTTTTTTTTTTTTTTATACTTTGTCGCTGTCTCCCGCGTTTGCGAGTAGCGCAAGGAAACAGACAAAGAAATGGCCCAACCCCCCCCCCCCATACACATGTACATACACACGTCCACACACGCAAATATACATACCTACACAGCTTTCCATGGTTTACCCCAGACGCTTCACATGCCTTGCTTCAATCCACTGACAGCAACGTCAACCCCTATATACCACATGACTCCAATTCACTCTATTTCTTGCCCTCCTTTCACCCTCCTGCATGTTCAGGCCCCGATCACACAAAATCTTTTTCACTCCATCTTTCCACCTCCAATTTGGTCTCCCTCTTCCTCGTTCCTCCACCTCCGACACATATATCCTCTTGGTCAGTCTCTCCTCACTCATCTCTCCATGTGCCCAAACCATTTCAAAACACCCTCTTCTGCTCTCTCAACCACGCTCTTTTTATTTCCACACATCTCTCTTACCCTTACGTTACTTACTCGATCAAACCACCTCACACCACACATTGTCCTCAAACATCTCATTTCCAGCACATCCATCCTCCTGCGCACATCTCTATCCATAGCCCACGCCTCGCAACCATACAGCATTGTTGGAACCACTATTCCCTCAAACATACCCATTTTTGCTTTCCGAGATAATGTTCTCGACTTCCACACATTTTTCAAGGCTCCCAAAATTTTCGCCCCCTCCCCCACCCTATGATCCACTTCCGCTTCCATGGTTCCATCCGCTGACAGATCCACTCCCAGATATCTAAAGCACTTCACTTCCTCCAGTTTTTCTCCATTCAAACTCACCTCCCAATTGACTTGACCCTCACCCCTACTGTACCTAATAACCTTGCTCTTATTCATATTATATATATATATATATATATATATATATATATATATATATATATATATATATATATATATATATATATATATATATATATATATATAAATATATATATATATATATATATATATATATATATATATATATATATATATATATATATATATATATATATATATATATATATATATATATATGTCTTCCTACACAGCTTTCCCCAGACGCCCCACACGCCCCGCCTCAACCCACTGTCGGTGGGTTGAGGCGGGGCGTGTGGGGCGTCTAGGGTGGACCATGGAAAGCTGTGTAGGCATGTTTATTTGCATGTGTGGACGTATGTATATACATGTGTATGGGGGGGGTTGGGCCATTTCTTTCGTCTGTTTCCTTGCGCTACCTCGCAAACGCGGGAGACAGCGACAAAGTATAATAATATAATAATAATAATATATATATATATATATATATATATATATATATATATATATATATATATATATATATATATATATACATATATATATATATATATATATATATATATATATATATATATATATATATATATATATATATATATATATATATATATATATATATATATATATATATATATATATATATATATATATATATATATATATATATATATAGTGGTGATGTGAGAAGGAGATGGAGTGAGTATTTTGAAGATTTCTTGAATGTGTTTGATGATAGAGTGGCAGATATGGGGTGTTTTGGTCGAGGTGGTGTGCAAATTGAGAGGGTTAGGGAAAATGATTTGGTAAACAGAGAAGAGGTAGTGAAAGCTTTGCGGAAGATGAAAGCCGGCAAGGGAGCAGGTTTGGATGGTATTGCAGTGGAATTTATTAAAGAAGTTGGTGACTGTATTGTTGACTGGTTGGTAAGGTTATTTAATGTATGTATGACTCATGGTGAGGTGCCTGAGGATTGGCGGAATGCGTGCATAGTGCCATTGTACAAAGGCAAAGGGGATAAGAGTGAGTGCTCAAATTACAGAGGTATAAGTTTGTTGAGTATTCCTGGTAAATTATATGGGAGGGTATTGATTGAGAGGGTGAAGGCATGTACAGAGCATCAGATTGGGGAAGAGCAGTGTGGTTTCAGAAGTGGTAGAGGATGTGTGGATCAGGTGTTTGCTTTGAAGAATGTATGTGAGAAATACTTAGAAAAGCAAATGGATTTGTATGTAGCATTTATGGATCTGGAGAAGGCATATGATAGAGTTGATAGAGATGCTCTGTGGAAGGTATTAAGAATATATGGTGTGGGAGGAAAGCTGTTAGAAGCAGTGAAAAGTTTTTATCGAGGATGTAAGGCATGTGTACGTGTAGGAAGAGAGGAAAGTGATTGGTTCTCAGTGAATGTAGGTTTGCGGCAGGGGTGTGTTATGTCTCCATGGTTGTTTAATTTGTTTATGGATGGAGTTGTTAGGGAGGTAAATGCAAGAGTTTTGGAAAGAGGGGCAAGTATGAAGTCTGTTGGGGATGAGAGAGCTTGGGAAGTGAGTCAGTTGTTGTTCCCTGATGATACAGCGCTGGTGGCTGATTCATGTGAGAAACTGCAGAAGCTGGTGACTGAGTTTGGTAAAGTGTGTGGAAGAAGAAAGTTAAGAGTAAATGTGAATAAGAGCAAGGTTATTAGGTACAGTAGGGTTGAGGGTCAAGTCAATTGGGAGGTGAGTTTGAATGGAGAAAAACTTGAGGAAGTGAAGTGTTTTAGATATCTGGGAGTGGATCTGGCAGCGGATGGAACCATGGAAGCGGTAGTGGATCATAGGGTGGGTGAGGGGGCGAAAATTCTGGGGGCCTTGAAGAATGTGTGGAAGTCGAGAACATTATCTCGGAAAGCAAAAATGGGTATATTTGAAGGAATAGTGGTTCCAACAATGTTGTATGGTTGCGAGGCGTGGGCTATGGATAGAGTTGTGCGCAGGAGGATGGATGTGCTGGAAATGAGATGTTTGAGGACAATGTGTGGTGTGAGGTGGTTTGATCGAGTGAGTAACGTAAGGGTAAGAGAGATGTGTGGAAATAAAAAGAGCGTGGTTGAGAGAGCAGAAGAGGATGTTTTGAAGTGGTTTGGGCACATGGAGAGAATGAGTGAGGAAAGATTGACCAAGAGGATATCTGTGTCGGAGGTGGAGGGAACGAGAAGAGGGAGACCAAATTGAAGGTGGAAAGATGTAGTGAAAAAGATTTTGTGTGATCGGGGCCTGAACATGCAGGAGGGTGAAAGGAGGGCAAGGAATAGAGGGAATTGGAGCGATGTGGTATACCGGGGTTGACGTGCTGTCAGTGGATTGAATCAAGGCATGTGAAGCGCCAGGGGTAAACCATGGAAAGCTGTGTAGGTATGTATATTTGCGTGTGTGGACGTATGTATATACATGTGTATGGTGTGGGGGTTGGGCCATTTCCTTCGTCTGTTTCCTTGCGCTACCTCGCAAACGCGGGAGACAGCGACAAAGTATAATAAAAAATAATGAAATAATAATATATATATATATATATATATATATATATATATATATATATATATATATATATGTATACATATATATATATATATGCATATATATATATATATATATATATATATATATATATATATATATATATATATATATATATATATATATATATATATATATATATATATATATATATATATATATTTCTATTTTTTTTTTTTTTTTTTTTGCTTTGTCGCTTTCTTCGGCGTTTGCGAGGTAGCGCAAGGAAACAGACGAAAGAAATGGCCCAGCCCACCCCCATACATTTTTATATACATACGTCCACACACGCAAATATACATACTTACACAGCTTTCCATGGGTTACCCCAGACGCTTCACATGCCGTGATTCAATCCACTCACAGCACGTCAACCCCGGTATACCACATCGATTCAATTCACTTTATTCCTTGCCCTACTTTCACCCTCCTGCATGTTCAGGCTCCGATCACACAAAATCTTTTTCACTCCATCTTTCCACCTCCAATTTGGTCTCCCACTTCTCGTTCCCTCCACCTCCGACACATATATCCTCTTGGTCAATCTTTCCTCACTCATTCTCTCCATGTGCCCAAACCATTTCAAAACACCCTCCTCTGCTCTCTCAACCACGCTCTTTTTAATTCCGCACATCTCTCTTACCCTTACGTTACTTACTCGATCAAACCACCTCATACCACACATTGTCCTCAAACATCTCATTTCCAGCACATCCATCCTCCTGCGCACAACTCTATCCATAGCCCACGCCTCGCAACCATACAACATTGTTGGAACCACTATTCCTTCAAACATACCCATTTTTGCTTTCCGAGATAATGTTCTCGACTTCCATTCTTCAAGGCTCCCAATATCTTCGCCCCCTCCCCCACCCTATGATCCACTTCCCTTCCATGGTTCCATCCGCTGCCAGATCCACTCCCAGATATCTAAAACACTTCACTTCCTCCACTTTTTCTCCATTCAAACTTACCTTCCAATTGACTTGACCCTCAACCCTATTGTACCTAATAACCTTGCTCTTTTTCACATTTACTCTTAACTTTCTTCTTTCACACACTTTACCAAACTCAGTCACCAGCTTCTGCAGTTTCTCACATGAATCAGCCACCAGCGCTGTATCATCAGCGAACAACAAATGACTCACTTCCCAAGCTCTCTCATCCCCAACAGACTTCATACTTGTCCCTTTTTCCAAAACTCTTGCATTCACCTCCCTAACAACCCCATCCATAAACAAATTAAACAACCATATAGACATCACACACCCCTGCCGCAAACCTACATTCATTGAGAACCAATCACTTTCCTCTCTTCCTACACGTACACATGCCTCACATCCTCGATAAAAACTTTTCACTTGTTCTAACAACTTGCCTCCCACACCATATATTCTTAATACCTTCCACAGAGCATCTCTATCAACTCTATCATATGCCTTCTCCAGATCCATAAATGCTACATACAAATCCATTTGCTTTTCTAAGTATTTCTCACATACATTCTTCAAAGCAAACACCTGATCCACACATCCTCTACCACTTCTGAAACCACACTGCTCTTCCCCAATCTGATGCTCTGTACATGCCTTCACCCTCTCAATCAATACCCTCCCATATAATTTACCAGGAATACTCAACAAACTTATACCTCTGTAATTTGACCACTCACTCTTATCCCCTTTGCCTTTGTACATTGGCACTATGCACGCATTCCGCCAATCCTCAGGCACCTCACCATGAGTCATACATACATTAAGTAACCTTAGCAACCAGTCAATAATACAGTCACCCCCTTTTTTAATAAATTCCACTGCAATACCATCCAAACCTTCTGCCTTGCCGGCTTTCATCTTCCGCAAAGCTTTTACTACCTCTTCTCTGTTTACCAAATCATTTTCCCTAACCCTCTCACTTTGCACACCGCCTCGACCAAAACACCCTATATCTGCCACTCTATCATCAAACACATTCAACAAACCTTCAAAATACTCACTCCATCTCCTTCACACATCACGACTACTTGTTATCACCTCCCCATTTGCGCCCTTCACTGAAGTTCCCATTTGCTCCCTTGTCTTATGCACTTTATTTACCTCCTTCCAGAACATCTTTTTATTCTCCCTAAAATTTAATGATACTCTCTCACCCCAACTCTCATTTGCCCTCTTTTTCACCTCTTGCACCTTTCTCTTGATCTCCTGTCTCTTTCTTTTATACATCTCCCACTCAATTGCATTTTTTCCCTGCAAAAATCGTCCAAATGCCACTCTCTTCTCTTTCACTAATAATCTTACTTCTTCATCCCACCACTCACTACCCTTTCTAATCAACTCACCTCCCACTCTTCTCATGCCACAAGCATCTTTTGCGCAATCCATCACTGATTCCCTAAATACATCCCATTCCTCCCCCACTCCCCTTACTTCCATTGTTCTCACCTTTTTCCATTCTGTACTGAGTCTCTCCTGGCACTTCCTCACATAAGTCTCCCTTCCAAGCTCACTTACTCTCACATCCCTCTTCACCCTAACATTCACTCTTCTTTTCTGAAAACCCATACAAATCTTCACCTTAGCCTCCACAAGATAATGAGCAGACATCCCTCCAGTTGCACCTCTCAGCACATTAACATCCGAAATTTTCTCTTTCGCGCGCCTGTCAATTAACACGTAATCCAATAACGCTCTCTGGCCATCTCTCTTACTTACATACGTATAATTATGCATATCTCGCTTTTTAAACCAGGTATTTCCAATCACCAGTCCTTTTTCAGCACATAAATCTACAAGCTCTTCACCATTTCCATTTACAACACTGAACACCCCATGTATACCAATTATTCCCTCAATGCCACATTACTCACCTTTGCATTTCAATCACCCATCACTATAACCCGGTCTTGTGCATCAAAACCACTAACACACTCATTCAGCTGCTCCCAAAACACTTGCCTCTCATGACCTTTCCTCTCATGCCCAGGTGCATATGCACCAATAATCACCCATCTCTCTCTATCAACTTTCAGTTTTACCCATATTAATCGAGAATTTACTTTCTTACATTCACATACTCCCACAACTCCTGTTTCAGGAGTACTGCTACTCCTTCCCTTGCTCTTGTCCTCTCACTAACCCCTGACTTTACTCCCAAGACATTCCCATATCACTCTTCCCCTTTACCCTTGAGTTTCGTTTCACTCAGAGACAAAACATCCAGGTTCCTTTCCTCAAACATACTACCTATCTCTTCTTTTTTCACATCTTGGTTACATCCACACACATTTAGACACCCCAGTCTTAGCCTTCGAGGAGGATGAGCACTCCCGGGTGGCTCCTTCTGTTTCCCATTTTAGAAAGTTAAAAAAATACAAGGAGGGGAGGATTTCTGGCCCCCCGCTCCCGTCCCCTCTAGTCGCCTACGACACGCGAAGAATGCGTGGGAAGTATTCTTTCACCCCTATCCTCAGGGATAATATATATATATATATATATATATATATATATATATATATATATATATATATATATATATATATATATATATATATATATATATATACATACACATACACATACATACGCACATATATACACACACACACATATACATATATATACATATGAAAAATGTAAGAAATAATTTGGAAAACTGAAACTTCTAGCTTGAAATGAAATGAAAAAATGAATGTCACATAATGGTTCAACCTCTGGCTATGGAAAAGGGAAATGTATAATTTATTTACACAAACGTCAATAGTAGTTCTCATCAATTTAACCACTGTATCAATAACCACTAAAACCACTGTACATACATACATATATATATATATATATATATATATATATATATATATATATATATATATATATATATATATATATATATATATATATATATATATATATATTTATTTATTTATTTATTTATTTTGCTTTGTCGCTGTCTTCCGCGTTAGCGATGTAGTGCAAAGAAACAGACGAAAGAATGGCCCAACCGGCCCACATACACATGTATATACATACACGTCCACACACGCAAATATACATACCTTTACATCTCAATGTACACATATATATACACACAGACATATACCTATATACACATGTACATAATTTATGCTGTCTGCCTTTATTTGTTCCCATCGCCTCTTCGCCACACATGGAATAAAAACCCCCTCCCCCCTCATGTGTGAGAGGTAGCGCTAGGAAAAGACACCAAAGGCCCCATTCGTTAAGACTCAGTCTCTAGGTGTCATGTAATAATGCGCCGAAACCATAACTCCCTTTCCACATCCAGGCCCCACACAACTTTCCATTGTTTACCCCAGACGCTTCACATGCCCTGGTTCAAACCATTGACAGGACGTCGACCCCGGTATACCATATTGTTCTAATTCACTCTATTCTTTGCACGACTTTCACCCTCCTGCATGCTCAGGCCCCGATCACTCAAAATCTTTTTCACTCCATCTTTCCACCTCCAATTTGGTCTCCCTCTTCTCCTCGTTCCCTCCACCTCTGACACATATATCGTCTTGGTCAATCTTTCTTCACTCATTCTCTCCATGTGACCAAACCATTTCAAAACACCCTCTTTTGCTCTCTCAACCACACTCTTTTTATTTCCAAACATCTCTTTTACCCTTACATTGCTAATTCGACCAAACCACCTCACACCACATATTGCCCTCAAGCATCTCATTTCCAGCACATCCACACTCCTGCACACAACTCTATCCATAGCCCACGCCTCGCAACCATACAATATTGTTGAAACCAGTATTCCTTCAAACATACTCATTTTTGGTTTCCGAGATAATGTTCTCGACTTCCAAACATTCTTCAAGGCTCTCTTAATTTTCGCCCCCTCCCTCACCCAATGATTGACTTCCGCTTCCATGGTTCCATCCGCTGCCAAATCCACTCTTAGATATCTAAAACAGTTCACCTCCTCCAGTTTTTCTCCATTTAAACTTACCTCCCAATTAACTTGACCCTCAACCCTAGTGTACCTAATAACCTTCCCATTATTCGCATTTACTCTCAACTTTCTTCTTTCACACCATTTACCAAACTCAGTCATCAGCTTCTGCAGTTTCTCACATGAATCAGCTACTAGCGCTGTATCATCAGCGAACAACAACTGACTCACTTCTCAAGCTCTCTCATCCACAACAGACTGCATACTTGCCCCTCATTCGAAAACTCTTGCATTCACCTCCGTAACAACCCCATCTATAAACAAATTAAACAACCATTGAAACATCACACACCCATACCACAAACCTAAATTCACTGAGAACCAATCACTCTCCTCTCTTCGTACGCGTACACATGCCTTACATCCTCGATAAATATTTTTCTCTGCTTCTAACATGTTGCTTTCCACACCATATCTGCTTAATAACTTGAACAGAGCATCTCTATCAACTCTATCATATGCCTTCTGCAGATCCATAAATGCTACATACAAATCTATTTGCTTTTCTAAGTATTTCTCACATACTTTCTTCAAAGCAAACACCTGATCCACACATCCTCTACCACTTCTGAAACCACACTGCTCTTCCCCAATCTGATGCTCTGTACATGCCTTCACCCTCTCAATCAGTACCCTCCAATATAATTTCCCAGGAATACTCAACAAACTTATACCTCTGTAATTTGAGCACTCATCTTTTTTCCCTTTCCATTTGTACAATGGAGCTATGGAAGCATTCCGCCAATCCTCAGGCACCTCACCATGAATCATACGCACATTAAATAACTTTACCAACCAGTCAACAATAGAGTCACCCCTCTTTTTAATGAATTCCACTGCAGTACCATCCAAACCCGCTGCCTTGCTGGCTTTCATCATCCGGAAAGCTTTTACTACTTCTTCTCTGTTTAACAAATCGTTTTCCCTATCCATCTCACTTTCCACACCACCTCGACCAACACACCCTATATCTGCCGCTCTATCATCAAACACATTCAACAAACCTTCAAAATACTCACAACATCTCCTTCTCACATCACCATTTCTTGATATGACCTCCCCATTAGCCCCCTTCACTGAAGTTCCCATTTGTTCGCTTGCCCTACGCACTTTATTTACCTCCTTCCAAAACATCTTTTTATTCTCCCTAAGATTTAATGATACTCTCTGATCCCAACTATCATTTGCCCTCTTTTTCACCTCTTGCACCTTTCATTTGACCTCTTGCCTCTTTCTTTTAAACATCTCCCACTCATTTGCATTATTTCCCTGCAAAAATCGTCCAAATGCCTCTCTCATCTCTTTCACTAATTATCTTACTTCTTCATCCCTCCACTCACTACCCTTTCTAATCTGCCCATCTCCCACGCTCTTCGTGCCACAAGCATCTTTTGTGCAAGCCATCACTGCTTCCCTAAATGAATCCCATTTCTCACCCACCCCCCTTACCTCCTTTGCTCTCACCTTTCTCCATTCTGTACTCAGTCTCTCCTGGTACTTCCTCACACAAATATCCTTCAAAAGCTAACTTACTCTTACTACTCTCTTCACCCCAACTTTCTCTCTTCTTTTCTGAAAACATCTACAAATCTTCACCTTCGCCTCTACAAGATAATGATCAGACATCCCTCCAGTTGCACCTATCAGCGCATTGACATCCAAAGTCTCTCCTTCGCACGCTTATCAATTAACACGTAATCCAATAACGTTCTCTGGCCATCTCTCCTACTTACATACGTATACTTATGTATATTTCTCTTTTTAATCCAGGTATTCCCAATCACCACTCCTTTTTCAGCACATAAATCTACAAGCTCTTCACCATTTCCATTAACAAAACTGAACACCCCATGTATACCAATTATTCCATCAACTGCCTCAATACTCACCTTTGCATTGAAATCATCCATCACTATAACCCGGTCTCGTGCATCAAAACCACTAACACACTCATTCAGCTGCTCCCAAAACTTCCTTCTCATGCCCAGGTGCATATGAAACAATAATCACCCATCTCTCTCCATCAACTTTCAGTTTTACCCATATCAATCTTGAGTTTACTTTCTCTCACTCTATTACATACTCCCATAACTCCTGTTTCAGGATTAGTGCTACTACTTCCCTTGCTCTCGTCCTCTCACTAACCCCTGACTTTAATGCAAATACCTTCGCAAACCACTCTTCCAATTCATCCTTGAGCTTCATTTCACTCAGAGCCAAAAGATCCAGGTTCCTTTCTTTTAACATACTAGGTATCTTAACATTTTTTTCATCTTGGTTACATCCACATACACATAGACACCCCCATATGAGACTTGGAGGAGGATGAGCAATCCACACATGACTCCTTCTGTTTCCCCTTTTAGAAAGCTAGAATACAAGGAGGGGAGATTTTCAAGCACCCCGGTCCCGTCGCCTTTAGTTCTCTTCTACGACACGTGAGGAATGGGTGGGAAGCATTGTTTGTCCCCTATCCCAACTATGTATATATATATATATATATATATATATATATATATATATATATATATATATATATATATATATATATATATATATATATATATATATATATATATATACTTCCCACGCATTCTTCACGTGTCGTGCAAGGTGACTAAAGGGGACGGAAGCGGGGGGTCAGAAACCCTCCACTCCTTGTATTTGAACTTTCTAAAGGGGGAAACAGAAGAAGGAGTCACGCGGGGAGTGCCCATCCTCCTCGAAGGCTGAGACTGGGGTGTCTAAATGTGTGTGGATTTAACGAATATGAGAAAAAAGGAGAGATAGGTAGTGCGTTTGAGGAAAGGAACCTGGATGTTTTGGCTCTGAGTGAAACGAAGCTCAAGGGTAAAGGGGAAGAGTGGTTTGGGAATGTCTTGGAAGTAAAGGCAGGGGTTAGTGAAAGGACAAGAGGAAGGGAAGTAGTAGCACTACTCCTCAAATAGGAGTTGTGGGAGTATGTGATAGAGTGTAAGAAAGCAAACTTTAGATTGATATGGGTAAAACTGAAAGTTGATAGAGAGAGAGATGGGTGATTATTGGTGAAGCACCTGGGCTTGAGAGGAAAGATCATGAGAGGCAAGTGTTTTGGGAGCAGCTGAATGATTGTGTTAGTGGTTTTGATGCACAAGACTGGGTTACAGTGATGGGCGATTTGAATGCGAAGGCGAGTAATGTGGCAGTTTAGGGAATAATTGGTATACATGGGGTGTTCAGTGTTGTAAATGAAAATGATGAAGAGCTTGTAGATTTATGTGATGAAAAAGGACTGATGATTGGGAATACCTGGTTTAAAAAGAGAGATGTACATAAGTATACGTATGTAAGAAGGAGAGACGGCCAGAGATCGTTATTGGATTGTGTGTTAATTGATAGGCGCGCGAAAGAGAGACTTTTATATAAAAATGTGCTGTGAGGTGCAACTGGAGGGATGTCTGATTATTATCTTGTGGAGACTAAGGTGAAGATTTATAGGGGTTTTCAGAAAAGAAGAGAGAATGTTAGGGTGAGGAGAGTTGTAAAAGCAAGTGAGCTTCGGAAGAGAGACTGAGTACAGAATGGAAAAAGGTGAGAACAAAGGAGGTAAGGGGAGTGGGGGAGGAATGGGATGTACTTAGGGAAGCAGTGATGGCTTGCGCAAAAGATGCTTGTGGCATGAGAAGCGTGGGTTGATTACAAAGGGTAGTGAGTGGTGGGATGAAGAAGTAAGATTATTAGTGAAAGCGAAGAGAGAGGCATTTGGACGATTTTTGCAGGGAAAAAATGCAAATGAGTGGGAGATGTATGAAAGAAAGAGGCAGGAGGTCAAGAGAAAGGTACAAGAGGTGAAAAAGAGGGCAAATAAGAATTGGGGTGAGAGAGTATCAATATATATTACGGAGAATAAAAAGATGTTCTGGAAGGAGGTAAATAAAGTGCGTAAGACAAGTGAGCAAATGGGAACTTCAGTGAAGGAGCTAATGGGAGGTAATAACAAGTTGTAGTGATTTGAGAAGGAGATGGAGTGAGTATTTTGAAGGTTTGTTGAATGTGTTTGATGATAGAGTGGCAGATATAGGGCGTTTTCGTTGAGGGGGTGTACAAAGTGAGAGGGTTGGGGAAGATGATTTGGTAAATAGAGAAGAGGTAGTAAAAGCTTTGCCGAAGATGAAAGCCGGCAAGGCAGCAGGTTTGGATGGTATTGCAGTGGAATTTATTGAAAAAGGGGGTGACTGTATTATTGACTGGTTGGTAACGTTATCAAATATATGTATGTTTCATGGTGAGGTGCCTGAGGATTGGCGGAATGCTTGCATAGTGCCATTGTACAAAGGGAAAGGGGATAAGAGTAAGTGCTCAAATTACAGAGGCATAGGTTTGTTGAGTATTCCTGGTAAATTATATGGGAGGGTATTGATTGAGAGGGTGAAGGCATATACAGAGCATCAGATTAGGGAAGAGCAGTGTGGTTTCAGAAGTGGTAGAGGATGTGTGGAGAAGGTGTTTGCTTTCACGAATGTATGTGAAAAAAAATCAGAAAAGCAAATGGATTTGTATGTAGCATTTATGTATCTGGAGAAGGCATATGATAGAGTTGATAGAAATGCTCTGTGGAAGGTTTTACGAATATATGGTGTGGTAAGAAAGTTGTCAGAAGCAGTGAAACCTTTTTATCGAGGATGTAATGCATGTGTACATGTTGGAAGAGAGGAAAGTGATTGGTTTTCAGTGAATGTAGGTTTGCGGCAGGGGTGTGTGATGTCTCCATGGTTGTTTAATTTGTTTATGGATGCGGTTGCAAAGGAGGTGAATGAAAGAGTTTTTGAAAGAGGGGCAAGTATGCAATCCGTTGTGGATGAGAAAGCTTGGGAAGTGAGTCAGTTGTTGTTCGCTGGTGAGACAGCGATAGTGGCTGATTCATGTGAGAGGCTGCAGAAGCTGGTGACTGAGTTTGGTAAATTGTGTGAAAGAAGAAAGTTAAGAGTAAATGTGAATAAGAGCAATGTTATTAGAGACAGTAGGGTTGAGGGTCAAGGTGATTTGGAGGTAAGTTTGAATGGAGAAAAACTAGAGGAAGTAAAGTGTTTTAGATATCTGAGAGTGGATTTGGATGGGGATGGAACCATGGAAGCGGAAGTGAATCATAGGGTGGGGGAGGGGGGGCGAAAATTATGGGAACCTCGAAGAACGTTTGGAAGTCGAGAACATTATCTCGGAAAGCAAAAATGGGTATGTTTGAAGGAATAGTGGTTCCAACAATGTTGTATGGTTGCTAGGCGTGGGTTATGGATAGAGTTGTGCACAGGAGGGTGGATGTTCAGGAAATGAGATGTTTGAGGACAATATGTGGTGTGAGGTGGTTAGATCGAGTAAGTAATGTAAGGGTAAGAGAGATGTGTGGAAATAAAAAGAGTGTGGTTGAGAGAGCGGAAGAGGGTGTTTTGAAATGGTTTGGTCACATGGAGAGAATGAGTGAGGAAAGATTGACCAAGACGACGTATGAGTCAGAGGTGGAGGGAACGAGGAGAATGAGTGAGGAAAGATTGACAAAGAGGATATATGTATCAGAGGTGGAGGGAATGACAAGTGGGAGACCAAATTGTAGGTGGAAAGATGGAGTGAAAAAGATTTTAAGTGATCGGGGCCTGAACATGCAGGAGGGTGAAAGGCGTGCAAGGAATAGAGTAAATTGGAACGATGTGGTATACTGGGGTCGACGTGCTGTCACTGGATTGAACCAGGGCATGTGAAGCGTTTGGGGTAAACCCTGAAAAGTTCTGTGAGCCTGGATGTGAAAGAGAGAGGTGGTTTCGGTGAATTATTACATGACAGAGACTGAGTGTGAACGAATGCGGCCTTTGTTGTCTTTTCCTAGCACTACCTCGCACACATGATGGGGAGGTAGTTGTTATTCCATGTGTTGCGAGGTGGCGAAGGGAATAAATAAAGGCAGACATTATGAATTATGTACATGTTTATATATGTATATGTCTGTGTGTGTATATATATGTGTACATTGAGATGTATAGGTATGTATATTTGCGCGTGTGGACGTGTATGTATATACATATAAAATAAATATACTTATATATATATATATATATATATATATATATATATATATATATATATATATATATATATATATATATATATATATATATATATATATATATATATATATATATATATATAAGTATATATATATATATAAGTATATTTATTTTATATGTATATACATACATATATATGTATACATATATACATATATATACATACATATATATATATATATATATATATATATATATATATATATATATATATATACATATATATATATATATATATATATATATATATATATATATATATATATATATATATATATATATATATATATATATATATATATATATATATATATATATATATATATATATATATATATATATATATATATATATATATATATATATATATATATATATATATATATATATATATATATATATATATATATATATATATATATATATATATATATATATATATATATATATATATATATATATATATATATATATATATATATATATATATATATATATATATATATATATATATATATATATATATATATATATATATATATATATATATATATATATATATATATATATATATATATATATATATATATATATATATATATATATATATATATATATATATATATATATATATATATATATATATATATATATATATATATATATATATATATATATATATATATATATATATATATATATATATATATATATATATATATATATATATATATATATATATATATATATATATATATATATATATATATATATATATATATATATATATATATATATATATATATATATATATATATATATATATATATATATATATATATATATATATATATATATATATATATATATATATATATATATATATATATATATATATATATATATATATATATATATATATATATATATATATATATATATATATATATATATATATATATATATATATATATATATATATATATATATATATATATATATATATATATATATATATATATATATATATGGGAGGGTATTGATTGAGAGGGTAAAGGCATGTACAGAGCAGCAGATTGGGGAAGAGCAGTGTGGTTTCAGAAGTGGTAGAGGATGTGTGGATCAGGTGTTTGCTTTGAAGAATGTATGTGAGAAATACTTAGAAAAGCAAATGGATTTGTATGTAGCATTTATGGATATATGGTGTGGGAGGAAAGTTGTTAGAAGCAGTGAAAAGTTTTTATCGAGGATGTAAGGCATGTGTACGTGTAGGAAGAGAGGAAAGTGATTGGTTCTCAGTGAATGTAGGTTTGTGGCAGGGGTGTGTGATGTCTCCATGGTTGTTTAATTTGTTTATGGATGGGGTTGTTAGGGAGGTAAATGCAAGAGTTTTGGAAAGAGGGGCAAGTATGAAGTCTGTTGGGGATGAGAGAGCTTGGGAAGTGAGTCAGTTGTTGTTCGCTGATGATACAGCGCTGGTGGCTGATTGATGTGAGAAACTGCAGAAGCTGGTGACTGAGTTTGGTAAAGTGTGTGGAAGAAGAAAGTTAAGAGTAAATGTGAATAAGAGCAAGGTTATTAGGTACAGTAGGGTTGAGGGTCAAGTCAATTGGGAGGTGAGTTTGAATGGAGAAAAACTGGAGGAAGTGAAGTGTTTTAGATATCTGGGAGTGGATCTGGTAGCGGATGGAACCATGGAAGCGGAAGTGGATCATAGGGTGGGGGAGGGGGCGAAAATTCTGGGGGCCTTGAAGAATGTGTGGAAGTCGAGAACATTATCTCGGAAAGCAAAAATGAGTATGTTTGAAGGAATAGTGGTTCCAACAATGTTGTATGGTTGCGAGGCGTGGGCTATGGATAGAGTTGTGCGCAGGAGGATGGATGTGCTGGAAATGAGATGTTTGAGGACAATATGTGGTGTGAGGTGGTTTGATCGAGTGAGTAACGTAAGGGTAAGAGAGATGTGTGGAAATAAAACGAGCGTGGTTGAGAGAGCAGAAGAGGGTGTTTTGAAGTGGTTTGGGCACATGGAGAGGATGAGTGAGGAAAGATTGACCAAGAGGATATATGTGTCGGAGGTGGAGGGAGCAAGGAGAAGAGGGAGACCAAATTGGAGGTGGAAAGATGGAGTGAAAAAGATTTTGTGTGATCGGGGCCTGAACATGCAGGAGGGTGAAAGGAGGGCAAGGAATAGAGTGAATTGGAGCGATGTGGTATACCGGGGTTGACGTGCTGTCAGTGGATTGAATCAAGGCATGTGAAGCGTCTGGGGTAAACCATGGAAAGCTGTGTAGGTATGTATATTTGCGTGTGTGGACGTATGTATATACATGTGTATGGGGGTGGGTTGTGCCATTTCTTTCGTCTGTTGCCTTGCGCTACCTCGCAAACGCGGGAGACAGCGACAAAGTATAAAAAAAATATATATATATATATATATATATATATATATATATATATATATATATATATATATATATATATATATATATATATATATATATATATATATATATATATATATATACACCTTTTTCAACGCTCCCAGAACTTTCGCTCCCTCCCCCAGCCTATGATTCATTTCTGCTTCCATGGTTCCATCCGCTGCCACGTCCACCCCCAGATATCTAGAACACTTCACATCCTCCAGTTTTTCTCCATTCAAACTTGCCTACCAATTGACTTGTCCCTCAGCCCTACTGTACCTAATAACCTTCCTCTTTTTCACATTTAATCTGAGCTTTATTGTTTCACACACTTTACCAAACTCAGTCACCAGCTTTTGCAGTTTCTCACACGAATCAGCCATCAATGCTGTATGATTAGGAAACAACAACTGACGCATTTCCCAAGCTCTTTCATCCACAACACACTGCATAGTTGCCCATCTTTCCAAAACTTTTGCATTCACCTCCCTAACAACCCCATTCATAAGCAAATCAAAGAACCATGGAGACGTTACAGACCTATGCCGCAAACCTACATTCACTGAGAACCAATCACTTTCCTCTCCTCCTACACGTACACATGCGTTACACCCATGATAAAAACTTTTCATTGCTTCAAACAACTTGCCTCTCACACCATATATACTTAATACCTTCCACAGAGCATCTGTATCAACTCCATCATATGCCTTCTCAAGATCCATAAATTCTACATAGAAATCCATTTGCTTTTCTAAGTATTTCTCACATACATTCTTCGAAGCAAACACCTGATCTACACATCCTCTACCACTTCTGAAGCCACACCGCTCTTCCTCAATCTGATGGTCTTTACATGACTTCACCCTGTCAATCAATGCCTTCCCATGTATTTCCCAGGAATATTCATCAAACCTATACCTCTGTAATCTAAGTACTCCTTTTTATCCCCTTTGCCTTTGTACAATGGCAATATGCAAGCCAATCCTCAGGCACCTCACCGTGAGACATACATACATCAAATAACCTTACCAACCAGTCAACAATATAGTCACCCCCTTTTTTAATAAATTCCACTGCAATACCATCCAAACCCGCTTCCTTGTCGGTTTTCATCTTTCGCAAAGGTTTTACTGCTTCTTTTTTGTTTACGAAATCATTCTCCCTGACCCTCTCACTTTGCACACCACCTCGACCAAAACACCGTATATCTGCCACTCTATCATCAAACACATTCAACAAATCTTCAAAATACTCACTCCATCTCCTCACATCACCACTATTTGTTATCAACTCCCCATTAGCCCACTTCACTTATGTTTCCCCTTTGTCCTCTTGTCTTATGTACTTTATTTACCTCATTTCAAAACATGTTTATATTTTCCCTAAAATTTAATGATATACTCTCATCCTAACTCTCATTTGCCCTCTTTTTCCCCTCTTGTACCTTTCTCTTGACCTCCTGCCTCTCTCTTTTATACATCCCCCAGTCATTTGCATTATTTCCCTGCAAAAATCGTACAAATGCCTCTTTTATTCTCTTTCACTAATAATCTTACTTCTTCATCCCACCACTCACTACCCTTTCTAATTTGCCCACCTCCCACGCTTCTCATGCCACAAGCATCCTTTATGCAAGCCGTCACTGCTTCCCTAAATACATACCATTCCTCCCCCACTCCCTTTAAGTCCTTTGTTCTCACCTTTTTCCATTCTGTACTCAATCTCTCCTGGTACTTCCTCACACAATTCCCCTTCCCAAGCTCACTTACACTCACCACTCTCTTTACCCCAACATTCTCTCTTCTTTCTGAAATCCTTTACGTATCTTCACCTTCATTTCCAGAAGATAATGATCAGGCATCCCTGCAGCTGCACCTCTCGGCACATTAATTTCCAAAAGTCTCTCTTTCACGAGCCTATCAATTAACAGGAAATCTAAAAACGCTCTCTTGCCATGTCTCCTACTTACATACGCATACTTATGTATATCTCTCCTTTAAACCAGGTAATACAAATCACCAGTCCTTTTTCAGCACATAAATCTACAAGCTCTTCACCATTCCCATCTACAACATTGAACACCCCATGTAGACAAATTATTCCCTGAACTGCCACATTACTCACCCTTGCATTCAAGTCACCCGTCATTATAACCCGGTCTCGTGCATCAAAACTACTAGCACACTTACTCAGCTGCTCGCAATATATATATATATATATATATATATATATATATATATATATATATATATATATATATATTTTTTTTTTTTTCTTCTTTTTTTTGCTTTGTCGCTGTCTCCCGCGTTTGCGAGGTAGCGCAAGGAAACAGACGAAAGAAATGGCCCAACCCACCCCCATACACATGTATATACATACACGTCCACACACGCAAATATACGTACCTAAACAGCTTTCCATGGTTTACCCCAGACGCTTCATATGCCCTGATTCAATCCACTGACAGCACGTCAACCCCGGTATACCACATCGATCCAATTCACTCTATTCCTTGGCCTCCTTTCACCCTCCTGCATGTTCAGGCCCCGATCATACAAAATCTTTTTCACTCCATCTTTCCACCTCCAATTTGGTCTCCCACTTCTCCTCGTTCCCTCCACCTCCGACACATATATCCTCTTGGTCAATCTTTCCTCACTCATTCTCTCCATGTGCCGAAACCATTTCAAAACACCCTCTTCTGCTCTCTCAGCCACTATTCCTTCAAACATACCCAGGATTTTCACCCCCTTCCCCACCCTATGATCCACTTCCGCTTCCATGGTTCCATCCGCTGCCAGATCCACTCCCAGATATCTAAAACACTTTACTTCCTCCAGTTTTCCTCCATTCAAACTTACCTCCCTCAACCCTATTTTACCTAATTACCTTGCTCTTATTCACATTTACTCTTAACTTTCTTCTTTCACACACTTTACCAAACTCAGTCACCAGCTTCTGCAGTTTCTCACATGAATCAGCCACCAGCGCTGTATCATCAGCGAACAACAACTGACTCACTTCCCAAGCTCTCTCATCCCCAACAGACTTCATACTTGCCCCTCTTTCCAAAACTCTTGCATTCACCTGACTAACATCCCCATCCATAAACAAATTAAACAACCATGGAGACATCACACACCCCTGCCGCAAACCTACATTCACAGAGAACCAATCACTTTCCTCTCTTCCTACACGTACACATGCCTTACATCCTCGATAAAAAGTTTTCACTGCTTCTAACAACTTGCCTCCCACACCATATATTCTTAATACCTTCCACAGAGCATCTCTATCAACTCTATCATATGCCTTCTCCAGATCCATAAATGCTACATAAAAATCCATTTGCTTTTCTAACTATTTCTCACACACATTCTTCAAAGCAAACACCTGATCCACACATCCTCTACCACTTCTGAAACCACACTGCTCTTTCCCAATCTGATGCTCTGTACATGCCTTCACCCTCACAATCAATACCCTTCAATATAATTTACCAGGAATACTCAACAAACTTATACATCTGTAATTTGAGCACTCACTCTTATCCCCTTTGCCTTTGTACAATGGCACTATGTACGCATTCCGCCAATCCTCAGGCACCTCACCATGAGTCATACATACATTAAATAACCTTACCAACCAGTCAATAATACAGTCACCCCCTTTTTTGATTATATATATATATATATATATATATATATATATATATATATATATATATATATATATATATATATATATATATATATATATATATATATATATATATTTGTATGGGTTTTCAGAAAAGAAGAGTGAATGTTGGGGTGAAGAGGGTGGTGAGAGTAAGTGAGCTTGGGAAGGAGACCTGTGTGAGGAAGTACCAGGAGAGACTGAGTACAGAATGGAAAAAGGTGAGAACAATGGAAGTAAGGGGAGTGGGGGAGGAATGGGATGTATTTAGGGAATCAGTGGTGGATTGCGCAAAAGATGCTTGTGGCATGAGAAGAGTGGGAGGTGGGTTGATTAGAAAGGGTAGTGAGTGGTGGGATGAAGAAGTAAGAGTATTAGTGAAAGAGAAGAGACAGGCATTTAGACGATTTTTGCAGGGAAAAAATGCAATTGAGTGGGAGATGTATAAAAGAAAGAGACAGGAGGTCAAGAGAAAGGTGCAAGAGGTGAAAAAAAGGGCAAATAAGAGTTGGGGTGAGAGAGTATCATTAAATTTTAGGGAGAATAAAAAGATGTTCTGGAAGGAGGTAAATAAAGTGCGTAAGACAAGGGAGCAAATGGGAACTTCAGTGAAGGGCGCAAATGGGGAGGTGATAACAAGTAGTCGTGATGTGAGAAGGAGATGGAGTGAGTATTTCGAAGGTTTGTTGAATGTGTTTGATGATAGAGTGGCAGATATAGGGTGTTTTGGTCGAGGTGGTGTGCAAAGTGAGAGGGTTAGGGAAAATGATTTGGTAAACAGAGAAGAGGTAGTGAAAGCTTTGCGGAAGATGAAAGCCGGCAAGGCAGCAGGTTTGGATGGTATTGCAGTGGAATTTATTAAAAAAGGGCGTGACTGTATTGTTGACTGGTTGGTAAGGTTATTTAATGTATGTATGACTCATGGTGAGGTGCCTGAGGATTGGCGGAATGCGTGCATAGTGCCATTGTACAAAGGCAAAGGGGATAAGAGTGAGTGCTCAAATTACAGAGGTATAAGTTTGTTGAGTATTCCTGGTAAATTATATGGGAGGGTATTGATTGAGAGGGTGAAGGCATGTACAGAGCATCAGATTGGGGAAGAGCAGTGTGGTTTCAGAAGTGGTAGAGGATGTGTGGATCAGGTGTTTGCTTTGAAGAATGTATGTGAGAAATACTTAGAAAAACAAATGGATTTGTATATAGCATTTATGGATCTGGAGAAGGCATATGATAGAGTTGATAGAGATGCACTGTGGAAGGTATTAAGAATATATGGTGTGGGAGGAAAGTTGTTAGAAGCAGTGAAAAGTTTTTATCGAGGATGTAAGGGATGTGTACGTGTAGGAAGAGAGGAAAGTGATTGGTTCTCATTGAATGTAGGTTTGCGGCAGGGGTGTGTGATGTCTCCATGGTTGTGTAGTTTGTTTATGGATGGGGTTGTTAGGGAGGTAAATGCAAGAGTTTTGGAAAGAGGGGCAAGTATGAAGTCTGTTGGGGATGAGAGAGCTTGGGAAGTGAGTCAGTTGTTGTTCACTGATGACACAGCGATGGTGGCTGATTCATGTGTGAAACTGCAGAAGCTGGTGACTGAGTTTGGTAAAGTGTGTGGAAGAAGAAAGTTAAGAGTAAATGTGAATAAGAGCAAGGTTATTAGGTACAGTAGTGTTGAGGGTCAAGTCAATTGGGAGGTGAGTTGGAATGGAGAAAAACTGGAGTAAGTGAAGTGTTTTAGATGTCTGGGAGTGGATCAGGCAGCGGATGGAACCATGGAAGCGGAAGTGGATAATAGGGTGGGGGAGGGGGCGAAAATTCTGGGGGCCTTGAAGAATGTGTGGAAGTCAAGAACATTATCTCGAAAAGCAAAAATGGGTATGTTTGAAGGAATCGTGGTTCCAACAATGTTATATGGTTGCGAGGCGTGGGCTATGGATAGAGTTGTGCGCAGTTGGATGGATGTGCTGGAAATGAGATGTTTGAGGACAATGTGTGGTGTGAGGTGGTTTGATCGAGTGAGTATCGTAAGAGTAAGAGAGATGTGTGGAGATAAAAAGAGCGTGGTTGAGAGAGCAGAAGAGGGTGTTTTGAAGTGGTTTGGGCACATGGAGAGGATGAGTGAGGAAAGATTGACCAAGAGGATATATGTGTCGGAGGTGGAGGGAACAAGGAGAAGAGGGAGACCAAATTGGAGGTGGAAAGATGGAGTGAAAAAGATTTTGTGTGATCGGGGCCTGAATATGCAGGAGGGTGAAAGGACGGCAAGGAATAGAGTGAATTGGAGCGATGTGGTATACCGGGGCTGACGTGCTGTCAGTGGATTGAATCAAGGCATGTGAAGCGTCTGGGGTAAACCATGGAAAGCTGTGTAGGTATGTATATTTGCGTGTGTGGACGTATGTATATACATGTGTTTGGGGGGGGGGGGGCTATTTCTTTCGTCTGTTTCTTTACGCTACCTCGCAAACGCGGGAGACAGCGACAAAGTATAAAAAAATATATATATGTATATATATATATATATATATATATATATATATATATATATATGTATATATATATATATATATATATATATATATATATATATATATATATATATATATATATATATATATATATATATATATATATATATATATATATATATATACATAAATATATATATATATGTATATATACATATATATATATATAATATATATATATATATATATATATATATATATATATATATATATATATATATATATATATATATATATATATATATATATATATATATTATATATTATATATATTATACTTTGTCGCTGTCGCCCGCGTTTGCGAGGTAGCGCAAGGAAACAGACGAAAGAAATGGCCCAACCCCCCCCCATACACATGTATATACATACGTCCACACACGCAAATATACATACCTACACAGCTTTCCATGGTTTACCACAGACGCTTCACATGCCCTGCTTCCATCCACTGACAGCACGTCAACCCCGGTATACCACATCGCTCCAATTCACTCTATTCCTTGCCCTCCTTTCACCCTCATGCATGCTCAGGCCCCGATCACACAGAATCTTTTTCACTCCATCTTTCCACCTCCATTTTGGTCTCCCTCTTCTCCTTGTTCCCTCCACCTCCGACACATATATCCTCTTGGTCAATCTTTCCTCACTCATCCTCTCCATGTGCCCAAACCACTTCAAAACACCCTCTTCTGCTCTCTCAACCACGCTCTTTTTATTTCCACACATCTCTCTTACCCTTACGTTACTCACTCGATCAAACCACCTCACACCACACATTGTCCTCAAACATTTCACTTCTAGCACATCCATCCTCCTGCGCACAACTCTATCCATAGCCCACGCCTCGCAACCATACAACATTGTTGGAACCACTATTCCTTCAAACATACCCATTTTTGCTTTCCGAGATAATGTTCTCGACTTCCACACATTCCTCAAGGCCCCCAGGATTTTCGCCCCCTTCCCCATCCTATGATCCACTTCCGCTTCCATGGTTCCATCCGCTGCCAAATCCACTCCCAGATATCTAAAACACTTCACTTCCTCCAGTTTTTCTCCATTCAAACTGACCTCCCAATTGACTTGACCCTCAACCCTACTGTACCTAATAACCTTGCTCTTATTCACATTTCCTCTTAACTTTCTTCTTCCACACACTTTTCCAAACTCAGTCACCAGCTTCTGCAGTTTCTCACATGAATCAGCCACCAGCGCTGTATCATCAGCGAACAACAACTGACTCACTTCCCAAGCTCTCTCATCCCCAACAGACTTCATACTTGCCCCTCTTTCCAAAACTCTTGCATTTACCTCCCTAACAACCCCATCCATAAACAAATTAAACAACCATGGAGACATCACACACCCCTGCCGCAAACCTACATTCACTGAGAACCAATCACTTTCCTCTCTTCCTACACGTACACTTGCCTTACATCCTCGATAAAAACTTTTCACTGCTTCTAAAGACTTTCCTCCCACACCATATATTCTTAATACCTTCCTTAGAGCATCTCTATCAACGCTATCATATGCCTTCTCCAGATCCATAAATGCTACATACAAATCCATTTGCTTTTCTAAGTATTTCTCACATACATTTTTCAAAGCAAACACCTGATCCACACATCCTCTACCACTTTTGAAACCACACTGCTCTTCCCTAATCTGATGCTCAGTACATGCCTTCACCCTCTCAATCAATACCCTCCCATATAATTTACCAGGAATACTCAACAAACTTATACCTCTGTAATTTGAGCACTCACTCTTATCCCCTTTGCCTTTGTACAATGGCACTATGCAAACATTCCGCCAATCCTCAGGCACCTCACCATGAGTCATACAAACATCAAATAACCTTACCAACCAGTCAACAATACAGTCACCACCTTTTTTAATAAATTCCACTGCAATACCATCCAAACCTGTTGCCTTGCCGGCTTTCATCTTCCGCAAAGCTTTTACTATCTCTTCTCTGTTTACCAAATCATTTTCCCTAACCCTCTCACTTTGCACACCACCTCGACCAAAACACCCTATATCTGCCACTCTATCATCAAACACATTCAACAAACCTTCAAAATACTCACTCCATCTCCTTCTCACATCACCACTACTTGTAATCACCTCCCCATTTGCGCCCTTCACTGAAGTTCCCATTTGCTCCCTTGTCTTACGCACTTTATTTACCTCCTTCCAGAACATCTTTTTATTCTCCCTAAAATTTAATGATACTCTCTCACCCCAACTCTCATTTGCCCTCTTTTTCACCTCTTGCACCTTTCTCTTCACCTCCTGTCTCTTTCTTTTATACATCTCCCACTCAATTGCATTTTTTCCTTGCAAAAATCGTCCAAATGCCTGTCTCTTCTCTTTCACTAATAATCTTACTTCTTCATCCCACTACTCACTACCCTTTCTAATCAACCCACCTCCCACTCTTCTCATGCCACAAACATCTTTTGCGCAATCCATCACTGATTCCCTAAATACATCCCATTCCTTCCCCACTCCCCTTACTTCCATTGTTCTCACCTTATATATGTATATATATATATATATATATATATATATTATCCCTGGGGATAGGGGATTAAGAATACTTCCCACGTATTCCCTGCGTGTCGTAGAAGGCGACTAAAAGGGGAGGGAGCGGGGGGCTGGAAATCCTCCCCTCTCGTTTTTTTTTAATTTTCCAAAAGAAGGAACAGAGGGGGCCAGGTGAGGATATTCCAAAAAAGGCCCAGTCCTCTGTTCCTAACGCTACCTCGCTAACGCGGGAAATGGCGAATAGTTTAAAAGAAAGAAAGAAAGATATATATATATATATATATATATATATATATATATATATATATATATATATATATATATATATATATATATAAATATATATATATATATATATATATATATATATATATATATATATATATATATATATATATATATATATGTATATATATATATATATATATATGTATATATATATATATATATATATATATATATATATATATATATATATATATATATATATATATATATATATATACATATATATATATATATATATATATATATATATATATATATATATATATATATATATATATATATATATACATATATATATATATATATATATATATATATATATATATATATATATATATATATATATATATATATATATATATATATATATATATATATATACTGGAGGGATGTCTGATCATTATCTTGTGGAGGCTAAGGTGAAGATTTGTATGGGTCCTCAGAAAAGAAGAGTGAATGTTGGGGTGAAGAGGGTGGTGAGAGTAAGTGAGCTTGGGAAGGAGACCTGTGTGAGGAAGTACCAGGAGAGACTGAGTACAGAATGGAAAAAGGTGAGAACAATGTAAGTACGGGGAGTGGGGGAGGAATGGGATGTATTTAGGGAATCAGTGATGGATTGCGCAAAAGATGCTTGTGGCATGAGAAGAGTGGGATGTGGGTTGATTAGAAAGGGTAGTGAGTGGTGGGATGAAGAAGTAAGAGTATTAGTGAAAGAGAAGAGAGAGGCATTTGGACGATTTTTGCAGGGAAAAAATGCAATTGAGTGGGAGATGTATAAAAGAAAGAGACAGGAGGTCAAGAGAAAGGTGCAAGAGGTGAAAAAAAAGGGAAATGAGAGTTGGGGTGAGAGAGTATCATTAAATTTTAGGGAGAATAAAAAGATGTTCTGGAAGGAGGTAAATAAAGTGCGTAAGACAAGGGAGCAAATGGGAACTTCAGTGAAGGGCCCAAATGGGGAGGTGATGATAAGTAGTGGCGATGTGAGAAGGAGATGGAGTGAGTATTTTGAAGGTTTGTTGAATGTGTTTGATGATAGAGTGGCAGATATAGGGTGTTTTAGTCGAGGTGGTGTGCAAAGTGAGAGGGTTAGGGAAAATGATTTGGTAAACAGAGAAGAGGTAGTG
Organism: Panulirus ornatus; assembly: GCF_036320965.1. Lineage (NCBI taxonomy): Eukaryota > Metazoa > Arthropoda > Malacostraca > Decapoda > Palinuridae > Panulirus > Panulirus ornatus. The sequence continues at coordinate 34,750,455 of NC_092227.1, read as the reverse complement.
AAAGCTTTGCGGAAGATGAAAGCCGGCAAGGCAGCAGGTTTGGATGGTATTGCAGTGGAATTTATTAAAAAAGGTGGTGACTGTATTGATGACTGGTTGGTAAGGTTATTTAATGTATGTATGACTCATGGTGAGGTGCCTGAGGATTGGCGGAATGCGTGCATAGTGCCATTGTACAAAGGCAAAGGGGATAAGAGTGAGTGCTCAAATTACAGAGGTATAAGTTTGTTGAGTATTCCTGGTAAATTATATGGGAGGGTATTGATTGAGAGGGTGAAGGCATGTACAGAGCATCAGATTGGGGAAGAGCAGTGTGGTTTCAGAAGTGGTAGAGGATGTGTGGATCAGGTGTTTGCTTTGAAGAATGTATGTGAGAAATACTTAGAAAAGCAAATGGATTTGTATGTAGCATTTATGGATCTGGAGAAGGCATATGATAGAGTTGATAGAGATGCTCTGTGGAAGGTATTAAGAATATATGGTGTGGGAGGCAAGTTGTTAGAAGCAGTGAAAAGTTTTTATCGAGGATGTAAGGCATGTGTACGTGTAGGAAGAGAGGAAAGTGATTGGTTCTCAGTGAATGTAGGTTTGCGGCAGGGGTGTGTGATGTCTCCATGGTTGTTTAATTTGTTTATGGATGGGGTTGTTAGGGAGGTAAATGCAAGAGTTTCGGAAAGAGGGGCAAGTATGAAGTCTGTTGGGGATGAGAGAGCTTGGGAAGTGAGTCAGTTGTTGTTCGCTGATGATACAGCGCTGGTGGCTGATTCATGTGAGAAACTGCAGAAGCTGGTGACTGAGTTTGGTAAAGTGTGTGGAAGAAGAAAGTTAAGAGTAAATGTGAATAAGAGCAAGGTTATTAGGTACAGTAGGGTTGAGGGTCAAGTCAATTGGTGAGGTGAGTTTGAATGGAGAAAAACTGGAGGAAGTGAAGTGTTTTAGATATCTGGGAGTGGATCTGTCAGCGGATGGAACCATGGAAGCGGAAGTGGATCATAGGGTGGGGGAGGGGGCGAAAATTCTGGGTGCCTTGAAGAATGTGTGGAAGTCGAGAACATTATCTCGGAAAGCAAAAATGGGTATGTTTGAAGGAATAGTGGTTCCAACAATGTTGTATGGTTGCGAGGCGTGGGCTATGGATAGAGTTGTGCGCAGGAGGATGGATGTGCTGGAAATGAGATGTTTGAGGACAATGTGTGGTGTGAGGTGGTTTGATCGAGTGAGTAACGTAAGGGTAAGAGAGATGTGTGGAAATAAAAAGAGCGTGGTTGAGAGAGCAGAAGAGGGTGTTTTGAAGTGGTTTGGGCACATGGAGAGAATGAGTGAGGAAAGATTGACCAAGAGGATATATGTGTCGGAGGTGGAGGGAACGAGGAGAAGAGGGAGACCAAATTGGAGGTGGAAAGATGGAGTGAAAAAGAGTTTGTGTGATCGGGGCCTGAACATGCAGGAGGGTGAAAGGAGGGCAAGGAATAGAGTGAATTGGAGCGATGTGGTATACCGGGGTTGACGTGCTGTCAGTGGATTGAATCAAGGGCATGTGAAGCGTCTGGGGTAAACCATGGAAAGCTGTGTAGGTATGTATATTTGCGTGTGTGGACGTATGTATATACATGTGTATGGGGGGGGGGTTGGGCCATTTCTTTCGTCTGTTTCCTTGCGCTACCTCGCAAACGCGGGAGACAGCGACAAAGTATAATAAAAATAAATAAATATATATATTTATATATAATGGCGTGAGAGAGAGAGAGAGAGAGAGAGAGAGAGAGAGAGAGAGAGAGAGAGAGAGAGAGAGAGAGAGAGAGAGAGAGAGAGAGAGAGAGAGAGAGAGAGAAGAGAGAGAGAGAGAGAGAGAGAGAGAGAGAGAGAGAGAGAGAGAGAGAGAGAGAGAGAGAGAGAGAGAGAGAGAGAGAGAGAGAGAGAGAGAGACCCTATCTAACATCTGAGATGATGATATCATGACAGGTTAGCATTATATTATATAGATGATCTCCTTACCCTACTTGCCTCTCTTTCTTGGTCATCTTCAGCGCCTGGATCGTGATGGCGAAGACAAGGAATTTTTTCTGACGGTGATAGCTAGGGACGGTGCCCTAGAACCCCTTCAGGCCACTTGTTCCTTCAGGGTCATCGTGGACGACGTCAACGACAACCCGCCAATATTCGACCAGCCGGTGAGTTCATTTCCATCCAGCCCTCTGCTTAGAAAGCCAGTGGTACTAAAGATACCTGCATCCTTCTTTGGTTTAGAAGGTGTTCATCCTTTGGTCTTGTAATCAGCTGGATTTGAGAAATTTTGTATAATCTATATATCTAATTGGTGAAAAAGGTGATGACACATACTAGAAATAGGCATATGTTGATTTCTGGCGCTTGAAACGGTTTCACTCTATCTTAGCTCACACTGTATCCATTGTCCCAGTTTGACTGGATAAAGTTCATCGAGCCTTGTGGTTTGTGTGACTAGCTGACGAAACTTGTGGCTCTTAGCGGGTTAATTAACACAACGTCATCATCATCATGTTTCTTTTCTGTGTGTGTGTGTGTGTGTGTGTGTGTGTGTGTGTGTGTGTGTGTGTGTGATAATCTGATATAGGAGCCAAAGAAATTACTGGAACAGTTGCAGCAATATCTAGACATGTTACTATTGGATTGAACCACGAGAACCATCACCAGTGCAGAGAAATCAACACACACCTGCTACCGGTTTTTGGCTGACAATTTTATTTATCTGCAGAATGGCTTGGGTCAGAATCTTATTGCAGCATCAACATCTTTACGAATATTCTTTTTCATCATCCCATGAAAGACTGTCATCTCATTTTCCACTGAACTAATACGCAATAAAACAGACACTGTTACTGCTCATAAAACTGTCTATTTTTTGTAGACTTTGGCTGTGAACGATATATATTTTTTTCTGATAACGACCTAACAATTTTGACCTGATTTTCACAGTTTTCTTTCTTCCCTCTCTGTATTATGGATCGATCGTTTGTACAGCAAAAGTGACTCCAGAAGTAATGTATGCTTCCCAGGTAGATATAAACTATATATAAGGGGAAGTTTCTCGTATGTTTTTGCTATGAGTACCCATGAAAACTTCAGAACTAGAGATTCTACTTTTTGTTCCTTCTCTATGCTTTTTCTCTATTTCTTTTTAGGATGAGCGTAGTCAAGGAGAAAACCTGTATTCTTACCTGAAACTCAAGTCATGTCTGAGTTGGAGTCATTGTTACCCAACCATCCATACGTTTCTATGAATGTACGGCAGAGAAATTGATTACAAACCTCCTCATAGTGAATTTCCTCCTCATAGTGAATCATACATTTACTTTTCACCTTTAGCAAGCTGCAAATTTTTAAAAAAATCCATGTATATCGTTCATATGTACTCAGTGTAGTGATAGTGGGAATTCGCTGCTGTCATCATATCCTCTGTAGAGAATATATGAGTTTATCACTGCTCTCCTTCTCCCTTCTCCCTCTGCATTGTGAGAGCAAATACATTTTTCTACGTGTATTTGTGGCCACTGCCCTCCGCCGCTGTTTGCATATTAATAAAGAGATGTTTTCCATACAGACCAATTTGGGATTCAGGTCTTCCTTCAATATGTGGATTATACATATTTTTTTTCATACAATTCGCCATTTCCCGCGTTAGCGAGGTAGCGTTAAGAACAGAGGACTGAGCCTTTGAGGGAATATCCTCACTTGGCCCCCTCCTCTGTTCCTTCTTTAGGAAAACTATATTCGTGAGGGGAGGATTTCTAGCCACCCGCTCCCTTCCCTTTTAGTCGCCTTCAACGACACACAGGGAATACATGGGAAGTATTCTTTCTCCCCTATCCCCAGGGATAAAATTACTGTGTTCTATTGCAAGGAAAATCAGTTTCGCTACAGTCACGTTTTCTTTATGTGGAAATGTAGTTTCGGCACAAACAAATTCTATTTTGCAATAAGTACGGATATTTTCTGCATTTCTTAAAAGAAGAGAATCTTAGGATGGGAGAGTAAACAATTTGACTGCAAATTTGTTTTGCTGTGGTGCAATCTCCTTATGCACTTTCCTTTTTTCTTCTTATCCCACATTTTCTAGCTGAGATACAGCAAAGTTTTAGTTAAGAAAATGAACAAAAATTAGCAAATGTTGCCAAAAAATGTATTGGTTAATAGTCAGTTGTTTTACAAAAGGTAATGTAATATCATGCATTATACTTGAATAATTAATTTTCAAGAAAAATAACAGATGCGTCTTTCGTTTTTTGCCTATTTTTGCCAGTTCGTCAGCTTGTCCTACCTATTCAAAAGAGTAACTGCTTAAACGTAAAGGCTCTACACAAACACACACACACACACACACACACACACACACACACACACACACACACATATGTATATGTATATACATATATATATATATATATATATATATATATATATATATATATATATATATATATATATATATATATATATATATATATATATTTATATATATATATATATATATATATATATATATATATATATATATATAGGAAAGGATCACAGTTTTGCGCGTTATCAAGATATTCCTATGAGTCCACTGTGAAAGTGAAACACGATAAGTTCCCAAGTGCACTTTCGTGTGATAATCACATCATCAGGGGAGACACAAGAGAGAAATATAAGTCAGTTGATATACATGCGATTGTCCAAGACAATCGCATGTTTACCAAATGGTGTCCTAGCTTCGTCTCTTCGATGTATGTCAACTGACTCATATTTATCTCTTGTGTCTCCCCTGATGATGTGGTTATTACAGGAAAGTGTACTTGCGAACTTATATATATATATATATATATATATATATATATATATATATATATATATATATATATATATTTATTTTATCTACTTTGTCGCTGTCTCCCGCGTTAGCGAATTAGCGCAAGGAAACAGACGAAAGAATGGCCCAACCCACCCGCATACACATGTATTACCATACACGTACACATACGCACATATACATAAACATACATCTCAAAGTATACATATATACAAACACACAGACATATACATATGAACACATGTACATAACTCATACTGTCTGCCCTTATTCATTCGAGTCGCCACCCCGCCACATATGAAATGACAACTCCCTCCCCTCGCATGTGCGCAAGGTAGAGCAAGAAAAGACAATAAAGGCCACATTCGTTCACACTCAGTCTCTATCTGTCATGAATGATGCACCGAAACCACATATCCGTTTCCACATCCAGGCCCGAAAAAACTTTCCATGGTTTATCCCAGACGCTTAACATGCCCTGGTTCAATCCATAGACAGCGCGTCGACCCCGGTATACCACATCGTTCCAATTCACTCTATTCCTTTCATGCCTTTCACCCCTTTGCATGTTCAGGCCCCGATCAATCAAAATCTTTTTAACTCCATCTTTCCAACTATAATTTGGTCTCTCAATTCTCCTCGTTCTCTCCACCTCTGACGCATATATCCTCTTTGTCAATCTTTCCTCATTCATTCTCTTCATGTGACCAAACCATTTCAAAACACCCTCTTCTGCTCTCTCAACAACACTCTTTTTATTACCACACAACTTTCTTACCCTTTCATTACTTACACGATCAAACCACTCACACCACATATTGTCCTCAAAAATCTCATTTCCAGCACATCCACCCTTCTCCGCACAACTTCGCACACCCACGCCTCGCAACCATATAACATTGTTGGAACAACTATTCCTTCAAACATACCCATTTTTGCGATCCAAGATAACGTTCTCGAATTCCACACATTGTTCAACGTTCCCAGAACTTTCGCCCCCTCCCCCACCCTATGACTCACTTCCGCTACCATAGTTCCATCCGCTGCCAAATCCATTCCCAGATATCTAAAACACTTCAGTTCCTCCAGTTTTTCTCCATTCAACCTTACCTCTCAATTGACTTGTCCCTCAACCCTACTGTACCTAATAACCTTGCTCTTATTCACATTTACTCTCAGGTTTCTTCTTTCACACACTTTACCAAACTCAGTCATCAGCTTCTGCAGTTTCTCACCCGAATCAGCCAGCAGCGCAGTATCATCAGTGAGCAACAACTGACTCACTTCACACGCTCTCTCATCCACAGCAGACTGCATACTTACCCCTCTTTCCAAAACTCTCGCATTCACCTCCCTAACAACCCCATCCATAAACAAATTAAACAGCCATGGAGACATCACACACCCCTGCCGGAAACCAACATTCACTGAGAACCAATCAATTTCCTACTCGTACACATGCTTTACATCCTCGATAAAAACTTTTCACTGCTTCTCACAACTTGCTTCCCACACCATATATTCTTAAAACCTTCCACACAGCATCTCTATCAACTAGATCATATACCTTCTCCTGATCAATAAATGTTACATACAAATTCCTTTGCTTTTCTAAGTATTTCTTACATACATTCTTCAAAGCAAACACCTGATCGACACATCCTCTACCACTTCTGAAACCACACTGCTCTTCCCCAATTTGATGCTCTGTGTATGCCTTCACCCTCTCATTCAATACCCTCCCATATAATTTACCAGGAATACTCACCAAACATACCTCTGTAATTTGAGCACTGAGTCTTACCCCCTTTGCCTTTGTACAATGGTACTATGCAAACATTCCGCCAATCCTCAAGCACCTCACCATGAGTCATACATACATTAAATAACCTTACCAACTAATCAACAATACAGTCACCCCCTATTTTGATAAATTTCACTGCAGTAACATCCCAACCCGCTGCATTGCCGGCTTTCATCTTCCGCAAAGCCTTTCCTACCTCTTCCCTGTTTGCCAAATCACTTTCCCAACCCTCTCACTTTGCACACCACCTCGACCAAAACACCCTATATATGCCACTCTATCATCAAACACATTTAACAAATCTTCAAAATACTCCATCTCCTTCTCACATCAGCACTATTTGTTATCACCTCCAGATTAGCCCCCTTCACTGATGTTCCCATTTGTTCCCTTGTCTTATGCACTTTATTTACCTCCTTCCAAAACATCTTTTTATTCTCCCTGAAATTTGATGATACTCTCTCATCCCAACTCTCATTTGCCCTCTTTTTCACCTCAAGCACCTTTCTCTTGACCTCCTGCCTCTTTCTTTTATACATGTCCCAGTGATTTGTATCATTTCCCTGCAAAAATCGTGCAAATGCCTCTCTCTTCTCATTCACTAATAATCTTGCTTCTTCATCCCACCACTCTACCTTTTCTAAACTGCCCACCTCCCACGCTTCTCATGCCACAAGCATCTTTTGCGCAAGCTATCACTGCTTCCCTAAATACATCCCATTCCTCCCCCACTCCCCATACGTCCTTTGTTCTCACCTTTTTCCATTTTGCACTCAATCTTTCCTGGTACTTCCTCCCGCAAGTCTCCTTCCCAAGCTCACTTACTCTCACCACTCTCTTTACCCCAACACTCTCTCTCCTTTCTGAAAATCTCTCTCTCTCTATGTATATATATATATACATATATATATATATATATATATATATATATATATATATATATATATATATATATATATATATATATATATATATATATATATATATATTTATTTTTTTTTTTTGCTTTGTCGCTGTCTCCCGCGTTTGCGAGGTAGCGCAAGGAAACAGACGAAAGAAATGGCCCAACCCACCCCCATACACATGTATATACACACGTCCACACACGCAAATATACATACCTACACAGCTTTCCATGGTTTACCCCAGACGCTTCACATGCCCTGATTCAATCCACTGACAGCACGTCAACACCGGTATACCACATCGATCCAATTCACTCTATTCCTTGCCCTCCTTCCCCCTCCTGCATCTTCAGGCCCCGATCACACAAAATCTTTTTCAATCCATCTTTCCACCTCCAATTTGGTCTCCCACTTCTCCTCGTTCCCTCCACCTCCGACACATATATCCTCTTGGTCAATCTTTCCTCACTCATTTTCTCCATTTGCCCAAACCATTTCAAAACACCCTCTTCTGCTCTCTCAACCACGCTCTTTTTAATTCCACACATCTCTCTTACCCTTACGTTACTTACTCGATCAAACCACCTCACACCACACATTGTCCTCAAACATCTCATTTCCAACACATCCATCCTCCTGCGCACAACTCTATCCATAGCCCACGCCTCGCAACCATATAACATTGTTGGAACCACTATTCCTTCAAACATACACGTTTTTGCTTTCCGAGATAATGTTCTCGACTTCCACACATTCTTCAAGGCTCCCAGGATTTTCGCCCCCTCCCCCACCCTATGATCCACTTCCGCTTCCATGGTTCCATCCGCTGCCAGATCCACTCCCAGATATCTAAAACACTTTACTTCCTCCAGTTTTTCTCCATTCAAACTTACCTCCCAATTGACTTGACCCTCAACCCTACTGTACCTAATAACCTTGCTCTTATTCACATTTACTCTTAACTTTCTTGTTTCACACACTTTACCAAACTCAGTCACGAGCTTCCGCAGTTTCTCACATGAATCAGCCACCAGCGCTGTATCATCAGCTAACAACAACTGACTCACTTCTCAAGCTCTCTCATCCCCAACAGACTTCATACTTGCCCCTCTTTCCAAAACTCTTGCATTCACCTCCCTAACAAACCCATCCATAAACATATTAAACAACCATGGAGACATCACACACCCCTGCCGCAAACCTACATTCACTGAGAACCAATCACTTTCCTCTCTTCCTACACGTACACATGCCTTACATCCTCGATGTATGTATATATATATATATATATATATATATATATATATATATATATATATATATATATATATAGGGTGTTTGGGTCGAGGTGGTGTGCAAAGTGAGAGGGTTAGGGAAAATGATTTGGTAAACAGAGAAGAGGTAGTAAAAGCTTTGCGGAAGATGAAAGCCGGCAAGGCAGCAGGTTTGGATGGTATTGCAGTGGAATCTATTAAAAAAGGGGGTGACTGTATTGCTGACTGGTTGGTAAGGTTATTTAATGTATGTATGACTCATGGTGAGGTGCCTGAGGATTGGCGGAATGCGTGCATAGTGCCATTGTACAAAGGCAAAGGGGATAAGAGTGAGTGCTCAAATTACAGAGGTATAAGTTTGTTGAGTATTCCTGGTAAATTATATGGGAGGGTATTGATTGAGAGGGTGAAGGCATGTACAGAGCATCAGATTGGGGAAGAGCAGTGTGGTTTCAGAAGTGGTAGAGGATGTGTGGATCAGGTGTTTGCTTTGAAGAATGTATGTGAGAAATACTTAGAAAAGCAAATGGATTTGTATGTAGCATTTATGGATCTGGAGAAGGCATATGATAGAGTTGATAGAGATGCTCTGTGGAAGGTATTAAGAATATATGGTGTGGGAGGCAAGTTGTTAGAAGCAGTGAAAAGTTTTTATCGAGGATGTAAGGCATGTGTACGTGTAGGAAGAGAGGAAAGTGATTGGTTCTCAGTGAATGTAGGTTTGCGGCAGGGGTGTGTGATGTCTCCATGGTTGTTTAATTTGTTTATGGATGGGGTTGTTAGGGAGGTAAATGCAAGAGTCTTGGAAAGAGGGGCAAGTATGAAGTCTGTTGGGGATGAGAGAGCTTGGGAAGTGAGTCAGTTGTTGTTCGCTGATGATACAGCGCTGGTGGCGGATTCATGTGAGAAACTGCAGAAGCTGGTGACTGAGTTTGGTAAAGTGTGTGGAAGAAGAAAGTTAAGAGTAAATGTGAATAAGAGCAAGGTTATTAGGTACAGTAGGGTTGAGGGTCAAGTCAATTGGGAGGTGAGTTTGAATGGAGAAAAACTGGAGGAAGTGAAGTGTTTTAGATATCTGGGAGTGGATCTGTCAGCGGATGGAACCATGGAAGCGGAAGTGGATCATAGGGTGGGGGAGGGGGCGAAAATTTTGGGAGCCTTGAAAAATGTGTGGAAGTCGAGAACATTATCTCGGAAAGCAAAAATGGGTATGTTTGAAGGAATAGTGGTTCCAACAATGTTGTATGGTTGCGAGGCGTGGGCTATGGATAGAGTTGTGCGCAGGAGGATGGATGTGCTGGAAATGAGATGTTTGAGGACAATGTGTGGTGTGAGGTGGTTTCATCGAGTAAGTAACGTAAGGGTAAGAGAGATGTGTGGAAATAAAAAGAGCGTGGTTGAGAGAGCAGAAGAGGGTGTTTTGAAATGGTTTGGGCACATGGAGAGAATGAGTGAGGAAAGATTGACCAAGAGGATATATGTGTCGGAGGTGGAGGGAACGAGGAGAAGAGGGAGACCAAATTGGAGGTGGAAAGATGGAGTGAAAAGGATTTTGTGTGATCGGGGCCTGAACATGCAGGAGGGTGAAAGGAGGGCAAGGAATAGAGTGAATTGGAGCGATGTGGTATACAGGGGTTGACGTGCTGTCAGTGGATTGAATCAAGGCATGTGAAGCGTCCGGGGTAAACCAAGGAAAGCTGTGTAGGTATGTATATTTGCGTGTGTGGACGTGTGTATGTACATGTGTATGGGGGGGGTTGGGCCATTTCTTTCGTCTGTTTCCTTGCGCTACCTCGCAAACGCGGGAGACAGCGACAAAGTATAAAAAAAAAAAAAAAAAAAAATATATATATATATATATATATATATATATATATATATATATATATATATATATATATATATATATATATATATATATATATATATATATATATATATATATATATATATATATATTTATTTCTTTTTATTTTGCCTTGTCGTTGTCTCCCGCATTTGCGAGGTAGCGCAAGGAAACAGAAGAAGAAATGGTTCAACGCACCCCCATACACATGTATATATATACACGTTCACACACGCAAATATACATACCTATGCATCTCAATGTACACATATACATACACACACAGACACATACATATATGCCCATGCACACAATTCACACTGTCTGCCTTTATTCATTCCCATCGCCACCTCGCCACATATGGAATACCATCCCCCTCCCCCATCATGTGTTCGAGATAGCGCTAGGAAAAGATAACTAAGGCCCCATTCGTTCACACTCAATCTCCAGCTGTCATGCAATAATGCCTGAAACCACAGCTCCCTTTCCACATCCAGGCCCCACACAACTTTCCATGATTTACCCCAGACGCTTCACATGCCCTGATTCAATCCACTGACAGCACGTCAATCCCAGTATACCACATCGATCCAATTCACTCTATTCCTTGCCCGCCTTTCACCCTCCAGCATGTTCAGGCCCTGATCACTCAAAATCTTTTACACTCCATCTTTCCACCTCCAAATTGGTCTCCCACTTCTCCTCGTTCCCTCCACCTCCGACACATATATCTTCTTGGTCAATCTTTCCTCACTCATTCTCTCCTTGTGCCCAAACCATTTCAAAACACCCTCTTCTGCTCTCTCAACCACGCTCTTTTTATTTCCACACATCTCTCTTACCCTTACATTACTTACTCGATCAAACCACCTCACACCACACATTGTCCTCAAACATCTCATTTCCAGCACATCCACCCTCCTGCGCACAACTCTATCCATAGCCCACGCCTCGCAACCATACAACATTGCTGGAACCACTATTCCTTCAAACATACCCATTTTTGCTTTCCGAGATAATGTTCTCGACTTCCACACATTCTTCAATGCTCCTAGGATTCTCGCCCCCTCCCCCACCCTATGATTCACTACCGCTTCCATGGTTCCATCCGCTGCCAGATCCACTCCCAGATATCTAAAACACTTTACTTCCTCCAGTTTTCTCCATTCAAACTTACGTCCCAATTGACTTGACCCTCAACCCTACTGTACCTAATAACCTTGCTCTTATTCACATTTACTCTTAACTTTCTTCTTTCACACACTTTACCAAACTCAGTCACGAGCTTCTGCAGTTTCTCACATGAATCAGCCACCAGCGCTGTATCATCAGCGAACAACTGACTCACTTCCCAAGCTCTCTCATCCACAACAGACTTCATACTTGCCCCTATATATATATATATATATATATATATATATATATATATATATATATATATATATATATATATATATATATATATATATATATATACATATATATATATATATATATATATATATATATATATATATATATATATATATATATATATATATATATATATATATGTATATATATATATATATATATATATATATATATATATATATATATATATATATATATATATATATATATATATATATATATATATATATATATAAGCATACACAAACATGTACATATATACGTATGGACATAATCATGCTTGCCTTTAATCCATTCCTGGCGCCACCCCGACCCACTAAAAACAGTATTGCTCCCCCTTAAGCTAGTTAACGCCAGGAAAAATAAAAAAAAAGGCCACATTCGTGCACACTCAGTCTCTCGTTGTTTTGTGTAATGCATCGAAACCACAGCTCCCAATTCATATCCGGGCCACACAGATCTTTCATGGTTTACCCTAAACGTTTCACATGCTCTGGTTCAGTCCATTGACAGCACGTCGACACCGGTATACCATATCGTTCCTATTCACTTTATTCCTTAAACGCATCTCACCCTCCCATGTCTTCAGACCCCAAGCGTTCAAAATCTTTTTCACTCCATCCTTTCACCTCTAGTTTGGTCTCCGCCTTCTCCTTGTTCCTTCCATTTCTGACCTGCATATTCGGTTTGTCAATCGTTCCTCTCTCATTATTTCGATATATCCAAACTCTGCCATCACACTCTCTTCTGCTTTCTCAAACGCACTCTTTTTATAACAATGCATCTCTCTCATCCTCTCATTACTTATTCCATCAAACCACTTCACACCATACATAGTCCTCAAACAATTCATTTATAATACATACACCTTCCTCCGTACAACCCATGACTCGCAACCATATAATATTGCTGGAACTACTGTTCCTTCGAACATAACCAGTTTTACTCTCCAAGATAACGTTCTCTCCTTCCACACATTCTTCATCACTCCCAGAACCTTTACCTCACTCCCCCACCTTGTGACTCATTTCCACTATAATGATTCCATTCGCTGATAGGTACACTCCCAGATATAAAGAATACTTCATTTCCTTCAACTTTTCTACATTCAAACTTTCATCCCACTTAAATTGTCTATCAACCCTGCTGCACCTAATAACTTTGCCATTATTCACATTTACTCTCAATTTTCTCCTTTCACACTTTTTTCCAAACTCAGTCACCACCTTCTGCAGTTTTTCACTTGAATCAATTACCAAGAACTGACACACTTCCCAGGCCCTCTCATCCCCATCGAACTGCATACTCACCCCTCTCTCCAAAACTTCAACAACCGTGGGGACAACAAATATCCTTGCCATAGACCGACCTTCCCTAGGAGCAAATCACTTTCCTCCCTTCCTATTCGTACACATGCGTTACATCTTTTTCACGGCTTCCAGCAGCTCACTTCCCACACTATATACTCATAAGACCTTCCACAATGCATCTCTGTCAATCCTAACGTATGCCTTCTCTAGATCCATAAATGCTACATACAAATCCATCTTTTTTTCTTAGTATTTCTCACACACATTCTTCAAAGGAAGCACCTGATCCACACATCCTTTACCACATCTGAAACCACACTGCTCTTACCCAATCTGATGCTCTGTACATGCTTTCATCCTCTCAATCATTACCATCCCATATAATTCTCCAGGAATATTCAACAAACATATGCCTCTGTAGTTTGAAAACTCGCCTTCATCCTATTTGCCTTTGTACAATGGCACTATGCATGCATTTTACCAATCCTCAGGCACTTCACCATGATCCATCCATATAATGAATATCCTTACTATCCAGTCAACAACACAGTCACCTCCATTTATGATGAATTCTACTGCAATACCATCCAAACCAGCTGCCTTGGCGGATTTCATCTTGATCATGCTTTCACTTGCTCTTCTCTCTTAACTAAACCATTCTCCCTAACCCTCTATTCGCACACCACCTCGACCAAAACACCTTACATCTGCCACTCTATCATGAAACACATTCAACAAACATTCAAAATATTCATTCTACCTCCTTGTCACTTCGTCACTACCCTCACCTCTTGCCCCCTTTAACGATGTTCCCATTTGATCTCTTGTCTTACGCACGTTACATACCTCTTTCCAAAACATTTTTTCCTCTCTCTAGAGTAGATCTAATGTACTCTTTCACTCCAAATCTCATTTGCACTTTTTCTCAACCCTTGCATCTTCCTCTTGACATCCTGCCGCTTTCTTTTATACATTTCCCAGTCATTTGCTCTCCTTCCTCGTAAGAATCGTCCAAACTCCTGTCTGTTCTCTTTCACCAACAACTTTACTTCTTCATCCCAACACTCACTACACTTTCTTATCTGCCCATCTCCCACCTTTCTCAAGACATATGCATCTTTTTCTCATGCCATCAATGCTTCACTGAATACATCCTATTCCTCGGCCACTCACCTCAAGTTATTTGCTCTCATCTTTTGCCATTTTACACTCAATCTCTCCTGGTACTATCTCACGCAAGTTCCTTTCCAAACTCACTTACCTTTACCTTTCTCTTCACCCAACATTCTCTTCTCTTTTCTGAAAACCTCTACAAATCCTCGTCTTCGCCTCCACAAACTAGTGATCAGACATCCCTCCAGCTGCCCCTCTCAGCACATTAACATCCAAAAGTCTCTCTTTTACACGCCCATTAAATTAACACGTAATCCAATAATGCCTTTTGACCATCTCTCCTACTACATACGTACACTTATGTATATCCCTCTTTTTCAAACCAGCTATTACCAATTACCAGTCTGTTTACAGCACTTAAATCTACAAGCTCTTCACAATTTCCATTGACAATACTAAGCACCCCATGTACACCAATTATCCCACAACTGCCACATTACTCACCTTCGCATTTAAATCAACCATCACTAATACCTAGTCCCGTGCATCAAAGCTGCTGACACACACTCTGCTGCTACTAAAACACTTGCCCCTCATGATTTTTCTTCTCATGAAAAGTTGCATAAGTTCGAATAATGCCACATCTCTCTCCATCCAATTTCAGTTTTACTCACATCAATGTAGCATATACCTTCTTACAGTCTACCATACACTCACACAACTACTGCTTCAGGAGCAGTGATACTTCTTCCTTATACGATTGTCCAAGACAATCACATGTTTACCAAATGGCGTCCTAGCTTCGTCTCTTCGATGTATACCAACTGACTTATATTTCTTTCTTGTGTCTCCCCTGATTATTACACGAAAGTGCACTTAGGAACTTATCGTGTTTCATTTTCCCCGTGGACTCATAGGAATATATATATATATATATATATATATATATATATATATATATATATATATATATATATATATATATATATATATATATATATATATATATATATATATATATATATATATATATATAAATATATATATATATATATATATAAATATATATATATATATATATATATATATATATATATATATATATATATATATATATATATATATATATCTTTTTTCCGCTTTGTCGCTGTCTCCCGCGTTTGCGAGGTAGCTCAAGGAAACAAAAGAAAGAAATGGCCCAACCCATCCCCATACACACGCAAAATATGCATAAGCATACATCTCAATGTACAAATATATATACACACACAGACATATACATATATACACATGCACAATATTCACACTGTCTGCCTTTATTCATTCCCATCGCCACCCCGCCACACATGGATTAATATCCCCCTCCACCCTCAGGTGTACGAGGTAGCGCTAGGAAAAGACAACAAAGGCCCCATTCGTTCACACTCAGTCTCTAGCTGTCATGCAATAATGCCCTAAACCAAAGCTCCCTTTCCACATCCAGGCCCCACAGAACATTCCATGGTTTACCCCAGACGCTTCACATGCCCTGATTCAATCCATTGACGGCATGTCGACCCCGGTACACCACATCGATCCAATTCACTCTATTCCTTGCCCGCCTATCACCCTCCTGCATGTTCAGGCCCCGACCACTCAAAATCTTTTTCACTCCATCTTTCCACCTCCAATTTGGTCTCCCACTTCTCTTCGCTCCCTCCACCTCCGGCACATATATCCTCTTGGTCAATCTTTCCTCACTCACTCTCTCCATGTACCCAAACCATTTCAAAACACCCTCTTTTGCTCTTTCAACCACGCTCTTTTTATTTCCACACTTCTCTCTTACCCTTACATTACTTACTCGATCAAACCACCTCACACCACATATTGTCCGCAAACATCTCATTTGCAACATATCCACCCTCCTGCGTACAACTCTATCCACAACCCACGTCTCGCAACCATATAACATTGTTGGAATCACAATTTCTTCAAACATACACATTTTTGCTTTCCGAGATAATGTTCTCGACTTCCACACATTCTTCAAGGCTCCCAGGATTCTTGCCCCCTCCCCTACCCTATGATTCAAACTAGTGATCAGACATCCCTCCAGCTGCCCCTCTCAGCACATTAACATCCAAAAGTCTCTCTTTTACACGCCCATTAAATTAACACGTAATCCAATAATGCCTTTTGACCATCTCTCCTGCTACATACGTACACTTATGTATATCCCTCTTTTTCAAACCAGCTATTACCAATTACCAGTCTGTTTACCGCACTTAAATCTACAAGCTCTTCACAATTTCCATTGGCAATACTAAGCACCCCATGTACACCAATTATCCCACAACTGCCACATTACTCACCTTCGCATTTAAATCAACCATCGCTAATACCTAGTCCCGTGCATCAAAGCTGCTGACACACACTCTGCTGCTACTAAAACACTTGCCCCTCATGATTTTTCTTATCATGAAAAGTTGCATAAGTTCGAATAATGCCACATCTCTCTCCATCCAATTTCAGTTTTACTCACATCAATGTAGCATATACCTTCTTACAGTCTACCATACACTCACACAACTACTGCTTCAGGAGCAGTGATACTGCTTCCTTATACGATTGTCCAAGACAATCACATATTTACCAAATGGCGTCCTTGCTTCCTCTCTTCGATGTATACCAACTGACTTATATTTCTTTCTTGTGTCTCCCCTGATTATTACACGAAAGTGCACTTAGGAACTTATCGTGTTTCATTTTCCCCGTGGACTCATAGGAATATATGTACATATATATATATATATATATATATATATATATATATATATATATATATATATATATATATATATATATATATATATATATATATACATATATATATATTTTTTCCGCTTTGTCGCTGTCTCCCGCGTTTGCGAGGTAGCTCAAGGAAACAAAAGAAAGAAATGGCCCAACCCATCCCCATACACATGTATATACATATACGTCCACACACGCAAAATATGCATAAGCATACATCTCAATGTACACATATATATACACACACAGACATATACATATATACACATGCACAATATTCACATTGTCTGCCTTTATTCATTCCCATCGCCACCCCGCCACACATGGATTAACATCCCCCTCCACCCTCAGGTGTACGAGGTAGCGCTAGGAAAAGACTACAAAGGCCACATTCGTTCACACTCAGTCTCTAGCTGTCATGCAATAATGCCCTAAACCAAAGCTCCCTTAGCACATCCAGGTCCCACAGAATATTCCATGGTTTACCCCAGACGCTTCACATGCCCTGATTCAATCCATTGACAGCATGTCGACCACGGTACACCACATCGATCCAATTCACTCTATTCCTTGCCCGCTTTTAACCCTCCTGCATGTTCAGGCCCCGATCACTCAAAATCTTTTTCGCTCCATCTTTCCACCTCCAATTTGGTCTCCCACTTCTCCTCGCTCCCTTCACCTCCGACACATCATATATCCTCTAGGTCATTCTTTCCTCACTCACTCTCTCCATGTGCCCAAACCATTTCAAAACACCCTCTTCTGCTCTCTCAACCAAGCTCTTTTTATTTCCACACTTCTCTCTTACCCTTACATTACTTACTCGATCAAACCACCTCACACCACATATTGTCCTCAAACATCTCATTTGCAACATATCCACCCTCCTGCGCACAACTCTATCCACAACCCACGTCTCGCAACCATACAACATTGTTGGAATCACTATTCCTTCAAACATACACATTTTTGCTTTCCGAGATAATGTTCTCGACTTCCACACATTCTTCAAGGCTCCCAGGATTCTTGCCGTCTCCCGTACCCTGTGATTCACTTCCGCTTCCATGGTTCCATCCGCTGTCAGATCCACTCCCAGATATCTAAAACACTTTACTTCCTCCACTTTTTCTCCATTCAAACATACCTCCCAATTGACTTGACCCTCAACCCTACTGTACCTAATAACCTTGCTCTTATTCATATTTACTCTTAACTTACTTCTTTCACACACTTTACCAAACTCAATCACCAGCTTTTGTAGTTTCTCACATGAATCAGCCACCAGCGCTGTATCATCAGCGAACAACAACTGACTCACTTCCCAAGATCTCTCGTCCACAACAGATTTCATACTTGCCCCTCTTTCCAAAACCCTTGCATTCACCTCCCTAACAACCCCATCCATAAACAAATTAAACAACCGTGGAGACATCACACCTCCCTGCCGCAAACCTACATTCACTGAGAACCAATCACTTTCCTCTCTTCCTACACGTACACGTGCCTTGCATCCTCGATAAAAAAATTTTCACTGCTTCTAACAACTTGCCTCCCACACCATATATTCTTAGTACCTTCCACAGAGCATCTCTAGCAACTGTATCATATGCCTTCTCCAGATCCATAAATGCTACATACAAATCCATATATATATATATATATATATATATATATATATATATATATATATATATATATGTTGGAAAGGATCACAATTTTGCGCGTGATCAAGATATTCCTATGAGTCCACGGGGAAAATGAAACACGAAAACTTCCCAAGTGCACTTTTGTGTAATAATCACATCATCAGGGGAGACACAAGAGAGAAATATAACAGTCAGTTGATATACATCGAAGAGACGAAGCTAGGACGCCATTTGGTAAACATGTGAATATCCAAAACATACAACGAGCGTTCATAAACTTATCATTTTACGAATCTCATCAACAATAAAGTTATCTAATTTGTATAGACCATCACTAATAGTAAGATTATAATTCTTTGTGTATTTAATGATAGAAGATTCAATGATATTTCTCTTGGTAATAGAGTTAGAGTTAACAACTGAGAAGGCGTTACTCCAGTCAATACAATGATCATAGTTTTTAACATGATTAAAAAGGTATTTGATTCTTGTCCCGTTCTTATACTAAATTTATGTTCCTTAAGTCTAACAGAAAGATCCTTACTAGTCTGACCAACATGAAATTTATCACAGTAGAAAATGAAAATAATGGTATGTTACCATTTTTAGATTGCATGATCCATAGACAAGGAAACAAGTTTAAGTTCAGCATATACAGAAAACCCACCAATGTATGCTCATATATCCATTATTACTCATCTCAACATAACAGAATTAAATTATCATCATTTCAATCTATATTCCGTAGGGCATTACGTATTTGCAGTCCAGAGTTTATTGATGATGAGTTTGAGAAGATATATTCTATTGGATCTAAGTCAAAGTACCCTAGATCTTTCATTAATAAATCCTTTAAGTTAGCAAAGAAATCATTTTATGGAGTTGAGCCCAAACCTTCCATTGACACCAAGAATCTTTTAGTTCTGCCTTTTAATAATAATTTCACCTTGCATTCCATGTTGCTTAAATCCTTTGATGTATAAGTTGCCTTTAGCAGCAATAATACTATTAAGAAAATCTTAATCAGGAATTCACCAGAAAATTCTCTTCGCTGCATCTAAAAAGATCCTTGAGGAAACTGTGATAAATTTTATGTTGGTCAGACTGGTAAGGATCTTTCTGTTAGACTTAAGCAACATAAATATAGTATAAGAACGGGACAAGAATCAAATGCCTTGTTTAATCATATTAAAAACTATGATCAT